>NC_079523.1:13610727-13800727 GCF_003711565.1 Takifugu flavidus | reverse complement strand
GGAGAGGGACGATGTGTCCAGTGTGTGTGTGACGACGGGGGAATGGGGTGCGTCCACCTGGGACGCACAGGATTGGGCTCATTCATTTACTGTGACTGCCACAAGTGCACCAAAATGTTCCCATTGCACCCCCCTACATGGTGGATTGGACCGAGCCAAAGGCCCGTCGCCACAGAATTTACAGTGTGGACATTTCCCAATGCTAGAAAGCGTCACGCTGCTGGAAGCCTGCTGGCCCTGGGAGACGCCCCGGTGGGATTAGTCCTGTCCATCTTTGGTCTCCCACGCGTGGAGGACACGGACTAATGACGGCTTTTGCTTCCAGCCGGTGCATCTGCTGATCACAGACCAGCGTGTTGTTGTGGATCCAGCAGTCCCATCAGTATCCGACCCCCTTGCTCCCGCCGGTAGAGAGGTCCTGAGGTGTGGCTGCGTGTGCAATAAGGATGGATTTCTTTGATGAGCGTGACGTGATGATGCACAAGGTTCCTGATCTGCATTCGTCCTCATCGTGCTGCTGTTCGAGGGCTTTGTTTAACGCCACGATGCTCGTTTTCCTTGTGTGTCATTGCTGCAAGTGCTGTCAGCTGTAGGACACAGGATGAAGTGATTCTACAGGTGTGTGTGTGTGTGTGGGGGGGGGGGGGGGGCTCCTGTCACAGTGTTATTTTTGCTCAAATCTACACTATAGTTTTGGTTTTAATTTAAATAAAGGTTTTCTTCTCAGTGTGTTTCACGGTGGTGTGAGCAGATCTCAGCAGGACACGAGATGAATCCTCTGAAGTTTGATCCGTGATTATAATCATAATTATAACCATAAATTTAATAATAATACTATTCTGCTATTCAGGGGGGCTGTTTTAAACCACTAGATTGTTTACCTGGGGTTATTGGAACAAAAAAACAGGTCCTCTCTATGTTCTGCTCGGCTGTTTATATCGATTTAAACACTATATAACACATTCTTGAACAATCAAACGCGCACACACACGCACACACAGCCTGTTCAGCGACTCCTGGCGAGCACTTTCACCGTGCAGCCGCTAGAGGGCGACAGCTGCCTGTAATGCCGCAGGAGCAGAGAAAGAAGAGAAGACCTCTCAGTCGTACAGGTAGTACGTTTATCATCAGTCTTAATGGCGGTCACAACAACACGAATGAAGCTTTACATTTGCTGTAGCTGCAGGAAAAGGGCAGAAGGATCCTCGGGGTTAGGGCGATTTTAAAAAGCAATCGTCATTATGACGAGTGAATTCGTACGAGCCGCAGAGATCCCCTATAGAACGGTGATCTCCGTCTCCTGGTTTATGTAGACAGCCTCCTCCACAGCAATGTGGAGCTGTTCCATCCTTTGGAAGGCCTGAAACCCCCTTTTACCTACAGGACGTCAAAGAAGGTTTAGTGTGTTTAAGTGCAAATTAAATGAGAAATTGCTCATGTTTGTACCAAAGGAGAGGACGGTCTCTCGAGCAGCGCTGCGGAGAGCTCCATCTGTCGCCCTGCACATCTCTGTGATGTGGTCCACGCTCTCCGTCGCCTGGAACACACACACACACACACACACACCTGAGAGACCTGTTCAGCAGTTGGTGTTGAACGTACATTTCTGAGCGTTTTCACTACCTTGAGACACTTTAGAGCCAAACAGGAGCCTTGTTTGGTTTGAATATCATCACTTTTCAAACTCTCAGTGTAATAAATAACAGCCTGAGAGGGAAGCACGGAGGTAGACTCGGTTAAATACCGTGTGTAACGCCCTTTTCTCTGACAATGCTGCCGGCTAAAAGGATTCAACAGGACTGGACCTCAATAAACACCTTGTTCCTGAAGGTTTGGACGCCGGCGGCTCTGCAGAGACACTTGCAGGCAGCTCTACTGACTTTGTGGTTGGCGTCCACCTGCAGGGCGGCGAGGGTCTGCAGCGTGCACACCCCGGGCAGGAGTTCTGCCACCAGCTGGCCCCTAAGCTTGTTCAGGGTCCGCCTCCTTTTGGGGCTCCTCAGAGCTGAGAGGATGCGCTCTGAAACACACGCACACATTGGGTCAGCGCCTTCTGTTGCCGGGACTACCATGAGTAAAGACCCGCACCGCCCGGTCGAGAAGTCTGAACTGTTAGACGACCTTCTTTGGAGAGGCGTGTGATGTGTGCGCCCAGGTCCTGGACGCCCCAGCGCCTCAGGTACGCCGACAGCTGGAAGAGCGTGACCCTGTCGGGGCAGCAGACGGGCCGGAGGTCCGGCACCGTGCGACACGGCGCCTGGAGCTGCCCCAGCAGCCGGGAGAACACTGCGGCACAATGGACACGACGTTCCACATCAGTTAAAGCAGCAGCAGCTTTACCGGCGGCGTTCCCACGTGCGCAGAGCACCTTTTTCCGCCTGGCCCGGCTGCTTGGCCTCCACCTTGTGCGTGAAACATTTCCTCAGCGTAGCGCAGAAGCTGTCAGCGTCACAGAGGAAGGGGGAGCTGCTGCTGCCGCTCACACAGGCCTCCCAGAACAGCAGGACCTCCCTGGTTCTCTGGACCTGCGGCAGGACTGAGGAAGATCACATTCAAAACCATTCCGTGTAAACGTGCGGATCAAAACGACTTGTACGAACTGTCAGTGGAAGAGATCTTGTTCTTCTCTAGCAGGAGGTGGCTGACGCGCTGCAGCGCTTCAGCCTGGAGAGAGAGTTCCTGCAGTAGCTCCTGTCTGCTGGGGCTGAAGCGGGTCGCCCTCATCCTCTGGGGAAAGATCACGGTGCAGCAGTTAGCATGGCGTCCAGGCCCGAGCTCCTCGCTCCCCTTGTCAGCACTACTGAACTCAAAACTGAAGACAAGCAACAGGGTGCAGCTCTGTGATTGGGCGGAGGTGTTGCCCCGTCCCTCTCCGTGTTCATAGCAGCGTTAAAATGACAGCAAAAATGTTGCAAAGGCTAAATAGACACCAATACGTGTGTGCGAGGACCTTTCAGAGCGGTGAGGACTGAGCTTGCTGTACTGTAGGAGGAGGATGCAGCAAATGTCCAGGTGAATTTCAAGAGCCTGGTCCAGACCGTCGTCCCCCGACGTCAGCCATGCGCCGTCCAGCTCCAGGAAAGACCTGACGTCGTTTCACCAAAGAAAAAGAGGCGGTTATCCCGTGGTTTTATTGTCCGTTGTTGTTCGGGTGCCTCAAACTCACCCGGGTTTTCTGAGGGTACCCAAACAGGAAGCGTCTTCGTCTGCGTTGATGTCATGTGACAGGAAGTCAAAGCTTCCCAGGACTTCTTCTAAACCCAGAGTCTCCTGTGGCGAGGAGGGTCTCAACAGAGAAAGGTCGTTCTGGGGGAGAGCGCAAGTGTCAGGGCACATGTGGTGGTCAGAAACAC
Source organism: Takifugu flavidus (assembly GCF_003711565.1). Taxonomy (NCBI): domain Eukaryota; kingdom Metazoa; phylum Chordata; class Actinopteri; order Tetraodontiformes; family Tetraodontidae; genus Takifugu; species Takifugu flavidus. The sequence goes on along the minus strand of NC_079523.1, from coordinate 13,797,374 downwards.
CCGGAGATCCACTCGGGGTACCTTCAGAATAGTCGCCAGGTGCAAAAGGTTGTGCCGCAGAGCTCGTAGCTCCTGCTCGGAGCAGGGCTGGCTGGGAAGCAGGTTACTGAGCTCTGATATCTGGGCCCCGATCCTGAGGGGCCGGGCCCTGTGCTGGCCAACGCTGGTCTCCGGAGGGGCAGCAGGAGGCGAGGGCAGGCTGCAGCAGGCTGAATAGTCACAGTGGGCAAGGCAGGGAAGGAATGTGGCTCAAATTCTGAGGAGTCCTGGACCAACGAAGGGAAGGGTCTCACAAGCTAACGGGGAGGTATGAGAATGTGTAGCCACGCTAATCTAAATGTATGGTGTATGTATTTATGTCATGCAGAAAAGTAAAGATTCCACACTGGTTTGACACCCCCGACCAAGACTGGAACAGTAGTGCTGACCTTCCCACCATGTCAATTACTTCAAAAGGTTGTTGTGTTGTTTTTTAAATGATCAAAGTTTTACATTGAGTCTGATTCTGGGTGCCAAAATCTCTGTGTAATATTTATAATGTGATCTGGTGACTAGAATAAAGAATCTGTATATTAGTGGCAGAAAAACACCGTTTTACTGCCCCCTCCTGGGAAGTTGTTAAAATGCACATTTTCACTATTAATTTATATCGATTTCTGACCCGTGTAACATCCGCATCTTGATCTGTATTATGTGTCCCGGGTCCCGGTTCTCCTGCCTGGTTCTTTCTGAGAACATCAGGTGTGCTGGACCTGCATCACCAACATAATGGAAAACAGTGGCATTAATAACATATATGAGTTTGTTCTAATCAACAGTAACATGCACCGATCATCTCAGAGAACAGATTCAGTAAACTTAATGACAAAACCTCAGCTTAATGGTGCACACAGGCAATATTAAACTCATCCTACATGTACAGAGCACTGAATGAAGGTGCAAAGAAAACTTGCAAAACCTGGTGGCGTTCTGAGGGTTGTTGCTGGACAGAAAGGTGGGTCTGGGATGTTGAAGGGGTAGCTGAGCGGAGACACACCTCCGGTATCGTGACGGCTCGCAGACTCCACAGCTGCTGAGATACCTTCGACCTCCTGCAGCCGACGTGCCATTGACTGAGAAAAGGGCGAGAGGTGCACGTGTTTATGTCCCGCAGACCTTCAATCCACCAGAAACCGTCGGGGCAAAGATACAGCATCATTTTGGCGTATATATACCGTATTTTCACGACTATAAGGCGCACCTAAAACACTGAGATTTTCTCAAAAATTGACGGTGCGGTTTGAGTTCCAAATCTGCTGTGCGCCTTTGGTGGGTGCACTACGGTAAACGCTCCACCAATCGATTAGCGGCACACCTACGCGTAAGGATCCCCTAAAATGGCGCCGGTCAAGCGAGACGCGTATGAATGAGGCTTACTTTAAACTGCAGGACATCGAATATGCGGCTGAAAATGGCAATCGAGCAAACTTAGTGTTTTCGCTTTATGAGGAGGCGGCATCTCTCCATACGCGCAAGGACAACTGTTGCGCACCCTAACCCTAACCCTAACCAGGAGAGGGCGCCATCTTCCCTAACCCTAACCAGGAGAGGGTGGCCATCTTCCCTAACCCTAACCAGGAGAGGGCGGCCATCTTCCCTAACCCTAACCCTAACCAGGAGAGGGCGGCCATCTTCCCTAACCCTAACCAGGAGAGGGCGGCCATCTTCCCTAACCCTAACCAGAGAGGTGGCCATCTTCCCTAACCCTAACCCTAACCAGGAGAGGGCGGCCATCTTCCCTAACCCTAACCAGGGAGGGCGGCCATCTTCCCTAACCCTAACCCTAACCAGGAGAGGGCGGCCATCTTCCCTAACCCTAACCCTAACCAGGAGAGGGCGGCCATCTTCCCTAACCCTAACCCTAACCAGGAGAGGGCGGCCATCTTCCCTAACCCTAACCTAGGAGAGGGCGGCCATCTTCCCTAACCCTACCCTAACCCTAACCAGGAGAGGGTGGCCATCTTCCCTAACCCTAACCCTAACCAGGAGAGGCGGCCATCTTCCCTAACCCTAACCAGGAGAGGGCGGCCATCTTCCCTAACCCTAACCCTAACCAGGAGAGGGCGGCCATCTTCCCTAACCCTAACCAGGAGAGGGTGGCCATCTTCCCTAACCCTAACCCTAACCAGGAGAGGGCGGCCATCTTCCCTAACCCTAAGCGAACCAGGAGAGGTGGCCATCTTCCCTAACCCTAACCCTAACCCTAACCAGGAGAGGGCGGCCATCTTCCCTAACCCTAACCAGGAGAGGGTGGCCATCTTCCCTAACCCTAACCCTACCTAACCCGAACCAGGAGAGGGCGGCCATCTTCCCTAACCCTAACCCTAACCAGGAGAGGGCGGCCATCTTCCCTAACCCTAACCAGGAGAGGGCGGCCATCTTCCCTAACCCTAACCCTAACCAGGAGAGGGCGGCCATCTTCCCTAACCCTAACCCTAACCAGGAGAGGGCGGCCATCTTCCCTAACCCTAACCCTAACCAGGAGAGGGCGGCCATCTTCTCTAACCCTAACCCTAACCAGGAGAGGGTGGCCATCTTCCCTAACACTAACCCTAACCAGGAGAGGGCGGCCATTTTCCGCACCTACTGCCGCGACAAGATAACCGCGCCCAGCCACATCACCAACATGGATGAGATCCCTCTGACTTTTAACATCCCTTTGACCCACAAAGTGGAGAAAAAGGGACCGGCACGGTGGCAATACGCACAACGGGGCACGAGAAGTCGTTGTTCACCGTGGTTTTCGGCTGCCACGGAAACGGACAGAGCGCTGGGTGACGGAAGGCGAACACTCCTTCACAAAGACTATGAGGCAGCGGCGGGCAGGTTATGCCACCATATGCGGGTGGATTGTAGACGCATGGGCTATGATACTGTCTTCATGTATTGGAAGAGCTTTCACAAAAATCAACGCTGAACCGGAACCGGTCGGTGAGTCTGATTCAGATGATGAAGAAGAGGAATTCGGGATGTTGGACATTGAAATAGCGCAGCTGTTTAATTCAGATACAGAAGATGAAAACTTTGATGGTTTTGTGGCAGAAGAATGAATATTTTGTTCAATAAATGTGTCGAAACTCACTGTTTTACTTCCGTTGTCATTTTTTACTGTATGTTTTAGCATGCGCCTAATAATACGGTGCGCCTTGTGTATGTTTTTAAATACAGAAATAGCACCCATAACTGAGACTGCACCTTTTAATACAGTGCGCCTTATGGTCGTGAAAATACGGTAAAAAGAATCACACCATTGAGGACTAAATACATCTATTTTCCACAAAAATGTCACCCCTTCAGCCGCTCGTGGTGGAGGACACGACCATTTCATTGCTTGGTTAGGAGATTTCTGTCACCGTGTTTCAGAGCTCACCAGAAAGTACTTTTCACAGTGAAAGAGGGGCTGTGTCCTGCTGTCCGGCCGTGAAGCGGATTCCTTCTGGCGGACACCGAGAGCCGACTGAGCGACAGCCGCTTCATCTTTTCGCCGCTGTCAAAGGGACTTGGGGGTGTAAACACAAACACTGATAAGCAAACATGGAAGGCAGGTTTGAAACCTAAGAAAACAAAAAGGTTTGTTCTTTCTGGGAAGCAGAAAACTGGGATTCTGTGCGCGTGTGTATCCGTACTTCCAAGCGATTTCCAGCTGTAGTTTGATGGTTCCCAGCTCTGTGATGTCCACCAACATCAGCTGCGGCTTTGACACAAAGAAGTCTGCACTGGCGCACGTCACCATGCCAACCAGAAGCCAGCTCAGACCCTTCAATTCCATCACCTGAGAGAGAAACAAACAGCAACTAAAGGGTGCACTGGAGACAGGGTGCAGGCCTCATAGAGGGGCTGCTGCTCCTCAGAGGCCAGCCCGGCGCTCCAGGTGTCGGCACCACCCATATTCCCATCAATCAAACAAATTCCAACCTTGATCTCAAAGTTGCGGTGGATATGGGGAAGGAAAACCATGTGTTCTTCCTCCCAGGACTGGGTGTCGTCTGACTTGATCCTTCCTCTGATCCTCCATCGCTGGCGTCCCAGCTGCACGGTCACCTGCGAGACCGCGCACGCCAGTCAGTTACAGAACCATCAACGGGGAATCTGGGCTCGAACATCTCACCTCATATTGGTCTCCGGGACAAAGACGTGCAAAACCGATCAGGCCTGCGCGTAATAACAGTGTTTATAACATGAGGTCGCACATCTTAAAGGCTCTATGTCAACACATTGTTCATTAGACTGAAATTGGGTTCATCTTGGGATTAGAACAGGAGGACTTTTGGATGAATTAGCATCCTAAAGGGTGACATCAACCTTTCATTTTGATATGGAGCTCTCCAAGCAGGATCTCCAACTCTCTTTCCATTTCTGATATGTCCTGTAACGCATGGAAAAGGTCTCAGGTTGGTGTTGATGACTCCCACCACGTGAGACTGGCAACATTTCACCAAAGTGTGAGTCCACACCTGGAGGCTGTGTCTGTGGCTGCGGCTCAGCTCCAGCAGGCTTTCTCTGCAGGCTCTGGTGGGCGGAGACCTGGCGAAGGCCTTCTTCATGTTGACCACCCCCTGGCACAGCCGCCACTGAAGACAATACAGCTCGTAAAGCTCTTCCACCTGCCAGAGCCCAGAGAGGACGGTGGTCACCTCTGCCTCGCCTCATAATCCAGGGGGGGGCATTATGACCCAGACTCTTGTTCACGGGTCAAGGCCAGACTTGAGGAAGCTGCTCTTTCATCGGCCGCTCCTGCTACAGACGGGGCTGCCGCTGTGAGCGGCAGACTACAGACGGGGCTCCCGCTCTGAGCGGCCCACTACAGACGGGGCTCCCGCTGTGAGCGGCCCACTACAGACGGGGCTGCTGTTATGAGCGGCCCACTACAGACGGGGCTCCCGCTGTGAGCGGCAGACTACAGACGGGGCTCCTGCTATGAGCGGCCCACTACAGACGGGGCTCCCGCTATGAGCGGCCCACTACAGACGGGGCTCCTGCTGTCTGTAGGCCTCATGTGCCAGAGTGATGGGCTTTGAGCACGTGATGACTCCTGTGGTGAAGATCAGAAACAGCATCCGCTCCAGAGCGAAACAGCTCAGAACATTCAAGGTTCTGTTGGAGGAGCTGCCAACTGAATATGGTGACCTGCTGCTACAACAGAAATCCGATGGCTCAGCAGGGGACGTTGTGCTTCCTTTTTTGTCCCTTTTGAGTGAAATAAAAGAGTTCATGCAGTCCAGAGGGGAAGACGCCGTGCTGCAATCAGCTCAGATGGTTCAGAGTCCTCAACCCAAAGTCTGATTTAAAAAGATCAAAAGTGGCGTAAATGTCTGGTCCTGACAGGAGAAGGATAACTGGAGCGGCATCGCTCGTACAGTAGACCGACTCTGCCTCTTCCTGGTTACCCCGGTGATGACCTTTGGCACCGTAATCATCTTTCTGAGGGGAATCTGTAACCAACCTCCTCATCTGCCCTTCAAAGGAGCCCCGCATGACTCCAGAGAGGAGAACCCACGCCTGCTGTGATGCACACACACAGCCAGGGCTTTTTCCATCGCCATCGTTTCTCTGGGGGAAATGTTGCATTTCTTTATCTTCATAACAACAAATCTTGAATGGCAAATTTTAGAGTATTTTATAGGGAAGTGAAATAATGTTTGGACCTCTTATCAGGAAAAGAGAAAGTTGTTAAGAACTGCTCTAAAAACACCACCTCAGGGGGACTATATCCAAATCTCTCCCTTTACTGATGGGACGTTGAAACGTCAATACGCGGATTCATACATTTAGAACTGGACGTTGCACCAGAACTGGAAGCGTGGACTGATACATTTTTAACAACGGTCCTGCTTCAGCCCTCCGGGGCTTAATAACAAAATACGAAAATTTTAGTTTTGGAAACATTGTTGTCGGTTGTTCGTCTTGCCGGCTTTCGCAAAATTGCTAAATACACGCTAGCATGCCTGTTTTAAGCTATGGTAGCGGTATGTTTTACCATGCCCGCGCCCTATAATCCAGAGCGCCTGATGTATGTGTTAAATACAGAAATAGCACCCGTAACTGAGGCTGCACCTTTTAATACGGTGCGCCCTTTGGTCGCGAACATACGGTATATAGAACATAGGGCACGTTTGTGCATGATATCACTCCGCGTCTGCGCTGCGCACGACAACAACCTCCTATCTTTAGTATTGCTGTGCCAACTGGTGGTCTTTGGGTTGAGGATAACGGTGATCTATATGTAGCTATATGTAGCTATAGCGTCATTGGCCTCCACTCCAGCCACTCCTGGTAGTTCCTCAAAAACACTGAGTTTCTAGTGGATGCACAATCTGTGGAAGCCAACATAGAAACTTCTGAAGAGCCAAAGTTCTTGCAACAAAAATAAGTCCCCAATTAGGTTGTTTTGTTATCACACGACGCCGTCCCCATTATCTTAAGAGAATATAAAAGAATGAGTGGAGACAGAAGAGAGAATGAGACGTTTTTGGCGCGTGTCGCTCTTGATTTTGTGTTTATTTTTGCAGTAAACTTAAAGGAGGCCTTTTCACTTTATGTTTGATTAAATTTAAGCTGATATTGCATTCTTGACATCTTAAAATTTACTGTATTCATGGGAGATTTATTTGGTCATTTTGCTTCTTTTTATTTCCTATTTCCCACATTTATTCATAGTTTTATTAGATTGCAATAAATCCTATAACATTGAACAGATTGACTAAAGTCAAATGAGCTGCGGTTCCCACCGATAGCCGTCATTCTGATGGGTTTTTGCTGGCTGCAGCTGAAATATTCCAATGCTCCATGTCACAGAGACAGTAAATACTAAACCCTAAAGATTCTGAAGGCATGATGTAAAATAGTAATGTATAATACAGACATTTGAAGAGACAATTAAGAGAAGTTTTTCATGCTTCTAAGAGTGGCCGAGGAGCCATTTAGAACTTTATAAAGATGCATTGTGTGATACCAGGAACTAATTTAACTTCAAGGCGAAGCTGCTTCTGCTTTGTCGACCACGGACTGATCTCCTGAAAGTCCACCAGCGCTTTTTAAAAACTGAATTTTTCATCTATGGAGGGAGTAGACGGCAGATGTTTCCACAGATGCTCTTCACCAGTGGTCAGTGAGTGATGCAGCAGAGGAGCGGGAGTTGACTGGCTTCAACCAGCTACTGACTCAATGTCTCCAGCCCATAGTGTGGATTCTCTACGAGATCAGACAGCAGCTTCACTCCTGAACCTGCAGATTGTTGAGCCTGAGGTCCAGTTCTCTGAGATGGGAGGGGTTGGACCTCAGTGCCGAGGCCAGAGAGCCACAGCTGATCTCTGATAAGCTGCAGCGCATTAATCTAAATAAAGAAGGGAAACTTTTATAAGGTTATAAGTGAAACCAGTATTAATCTGAAAGGTTAATCAAAGGCATGATCTGTAAATATTTAATTTAGTTACAGGTTAAAAAATGATAGTAATATGTAATTACCACAATTCCAACCTCTCAGGTTTGCACTGTTCCAAAGGAGAATATATATTGTTCTGGCCCTCACTCTTCCCAGGTTCTCCCACCTCTTTCCCTCCCATCTCATCATGGAGATCCATCTCACCTGTGGCTCATCTTTAAAGGCACAACCTGTCTTAGATGACTTCCTGTCTCCCTCACCATCTCCCTCCTCGTTGGCTGGTGTCTACCAGGCACCCTCACGTAGTTTTGTCTAATTTTGGTTACCATCTGTCGGCTTTTTCATTGTCCTTAAATCAATTTATCATGAATAAGTGGTCCCCGTGTGGCCCTCCCTCCTGAAGGAACTGGGCACAACACACACACTCAGAAAGTGTGAGGACCCTCGGATGGAATAATGGACATTTTTGAGAATGGTGTTTACCCCAGAGTTTCCAGTCGGCAGTTTGGAAAGTGGAGAAAACCACAGAGCAGCTTCACTCCTGAATCCTGCAGCCGGTTCTGACTCAGGTCCAGTTCTCTGAGATGGGAGGGATTGGACCTCAGCGCCGAGGCCAGAGAGCCACAGCTGATCTCTGATAAACTGCAGTAAATCAACCTGAAAAATGCAGGATGAGGTTATACGGTGCAGGGCTGCATGTTATCTGCGTCAGTACTAAACCTACGTTAGTTCTTAGATGGGTCAGACCTGAATTCACGATATTCCAAGGAATTTTTTTAATGTGGTGCATCACAGCAGTGTTGAGAACAGCCTCACTTCACCATCTTAGCAGCTGGTATATAGGTAGAAAAATGAAGACTGACCTGAGCCTTCCAGTTTACAGTTTGGACTCTCCAGTCCAGAACAGAGCCGCTTCACTCCTGAATCCTGCAACGGTTTTTGCTCAGATCCAGAACCCTCAGATGGGAGCGGTTGGACTTCAGAGCTGAGACCACAGAATCACAGCTGGTCTCTGATAAACTGTAGCCTCTCTTAGGCTAAAATAACAATTATTTAAAAGAAGACAAATAAAAATCAACATGTACCAGAGCAAAACACAGCTTACAAGCAACAAACCTCTGGTCCTGCACTGGCTTATCTGCCGTATGTTCCTATTTTGGGTTCTTTCAGGGCGGTTGGACAAGATCTACAGCGCATGTAAAGTGTGTGTGGGGCAAAATACCTTCCAAGTTTGTGAGACCACATTTCTCAATAGCACTCAACTCTTGTCAGGAGTTGGGACAAAGCGACCCACTCCTGATAGCTTGTGGGCGATGCTGCAGCGACCCTGCAATCCCTACACTCTCTGGTGAAACCAAATCAAAGGTTTTAGAACCTGCTGGATGCTGGAAGGGTGGCTATAGTCTGGACGCATCGTTCCCCTGACTGCACATTTCTCCAACAATGATTGGCAGCTGGTGTCACTTGTTCTCCAGATGAGAGAAGGAAAGAGAGCCCCCCCACAGTGTGTTTGATTGCCCCACTGCAAGCTCAATGCTGCCAGAAAACATTGCAGGAGCATCAATTCCCCTCAGGCATCAACAAGGACCTCAGGAAAAGGTGCAGCTGCCACCTACTAGAGACAAGCACACTGAGCTGAGATTCAAAGCCCTCTCCTCCCAAGAGAAGAGCTTGTTTGTTGGAGGCTCTTCTGGGCGATACCTGGTGCCACAGCTCCAGCTCAGCCCGTCTCTGGAGCTGAGGTGGAGCTTAGCAAGTTTCATGGTTCTCCACCACTTCCTCTCGCTGAGGACCTTCTCAGCTGGTGGTTTCTGCTCCACCTTCCAAGTTGAGCAGGTGATACTTCTGCATTCCTGCCACCAGTGTCTCTGCAGAAAGAGTCTTCTCTACTGTTTTAGAGTAGATTATATAAAATTAGGATTTTTGGTTGATGTCTTAGATGTTGTTGACTAAGAGCAGGTTTTTCTTTAATAACATAGAAAGATTCGATGAGAAGAGCAAATGTATTATTTTATGAGCTACTTCCACTACTATTATATACACATACTTCCATATTGTCTTAGATTGCAAGCTGCATTTATTGCATCGTTCATAGAAAGTCATATTTGTGAGGAGAAAAACTCAAATAAGGTCATTTTCTTTCAATGATCATTACAACAGAAGGAGGCGATGAACAAACAGATTTATCTAAAAATGTGTGAAAACTTATTGATGGAAACCTTTTTTAAATGGTTGCATTGTGTAGAATCGGTGTAGAATCAACTTGTTGACTTCTGATTTGGACTCCAATGGAAGTGAGGTGCAACAATTGTGGATGCTGAAAGCTTCAGATCTTCATGAAGGTTTCTGTGGTGGACTGACCTGCTGCCCCTTTAAGAGGGAGGCAGGTTTGGGCTTCTGGCTGGAATGAAGCCACCTAAGATGAGAATGACTGCAGGCTTTCGGTACCAAGGTTTAACAGGGTGCTCACGTCACACTTGGGCTTTTCTCTTTTTGGGATGGCTTTTCTCAGTAGAGAAGGGGCATGGCACACTGCAGCAGCTTTCTTTTTGGGGTTTCTAGTTTTCCTTCTGATCTTTAAAAGACAGGAAGAACCATTTTTGATTGGTCTGAATGTTTGGGCGGTTTTGTGGCCAGCCTAAAATAAACAAGACAAATCTACAACTGATACTTCCTTTCTAGTCATTGATGACCATCCTCACATGGGACAGATTTCCACAACCAATTTAATACTGCAAATCTGTCCTGTGTGGTCTTTTTTTCTGAGAACTGTAACACTACGTTTATAACAAAGATCAAACATGGAAACAGTTATTGTCTAACTAGTTACACCTGGGAAAGTACTGGATCATCTCTGACTGACCTGAGCATCTCCAGCTCACAGAGAGGATCCTGGAGAAAACCACAGAGCAGCTTCACTGCTGGATCCTCTAGACTGATTAGCTCAGGTCCAGAACCCTCAGATGGGAGGGATTGGACCTCAGCACCCAGGCCAGAGAGTCACAGCTGATCTCTGATAACCAGCAGTTACTCAGCCTGGAAAAGGAATAAATGGGGCAAATAAAAACACATTTCTAAATCTGAAAATGAAGAGAAAGCAGAAAATGTAAAGAAATTTAGAAAACCAACAAGGCCTCCTGACCTGAGCGTCTCCAGTCTGCAGTTTGGATGCATCATTGCAGAAGACAGTAACTTTACGTCGGCATCTGTCAGGCTTTGGTTCCAGCTTAAGCTCAGCTCCCGTAGATGAGAAGGGTTTGACGTCATTGCTGAGGCCACAACTTCCCAATGACTCTTGAAAGAAAACTACCAGACAGTCTGTTGTGTATGAAACAAAAATAGTGAGTCAAACTTTGGGATTTCTATCAACTTATCTGAGAATCTACCTCAACACAAATGTAGCTCATTTCCTGGAAAAGCTAAATTCAACACCGTAGAGCAACAGTTTGAACGACCATCAGATCTGAAATGCAACTGAATTATTCTCAACATTTGTCTTATTTTAGAACAGCTCATAATTACTCAATATTTAAAATGATTGTAGCAAATGGTTTAAAGAAACGTGCATCTTTTTATCTGTCTATCGGCTCTTTGGATATTTTGCATTTCATCCAATTTGTACGATGGTGCGTCAAGTCTTAATTCAGCGATCCGATCGATGACATCAGAGTCTCTGGTTGCATCGATTGCCCTCAGCTTCTGTTATATCTGCCTGTTTCCCTTCAAATCATTTTCACTGCACCTTTTGTTGCTAGTGATGAAGTTGCCACCTAACGGGTGTGGAAAGGGTCAAACAACTTTGGGGTCACATAAAGGCTCCAAACGGAACCGCCACAAAGACCTAAAACACCCATTAAAACCAACGAGGCCGGCTGTTTTTACGTTCAAATGAAGCAAAATAGTCACGTGTCATTAGTTAAAATGTGTTTTTTGTCTGTCGTTTGAATACGATGTATACAAACAAACAAAAGTTATTTAATGACATGACAGTAATTTCATGATAGTCAGTTAACTTGTGGCTCCTATTATTCCTGCCTTATGTTGGTTTGTCTGGATTGACCTTTGAACTTATATCCAGCCAGTGTTGAACATTTCTGGATGAATTGTTGTTGTTTTTAATTTATGGACGCTGCAATGGAGATAAAGAATTGAAGGAATGACCACTGGAGGGGGTATTGCTACCTGACATGATCCACTCGCTTGATTTAAACGCCGATGTCCGGCCCCAAAATCTTTACTTACTCACGGCCTTCCTGCAGTTCCTCACAGCTGGAATCAGGCGACGTCGTCCCTCCTCTGAGGTGTTGTACTGCTGCAGGTTCAGCTCATCCAGAACCTCCTCTGACATCTGCAGCAGGTAGGCCAGAGCTGAACAGTGGATCTCTGACAGTCTCCTCTGTGATTTCTTCTCTGACTTCAGGAACTCTTGGATCTCCTGATGGACTGACTGATCCTTCATCTCCATCAGACGTGGAAGATGTTGATGCTTCTGTCTGGGGAGATTTTCATCACTGTTCTCCTCCTTCAATTGTTGAGGACCTTCTGGATGGTTTCTGGGTGGCTGTTCCTCTGATCCAACAGTCCACCCAAGATCCTCTGATTGGACTCCAGAGAGAGACCATGAAGGAAGCGAACAAACAAGTCCAGGTGGCCATTTTCACTTTTGAGAGATTTCATTAGTGCTCTCCTGAGGAAGTCATCAAGAGATGTGGCTGGATTGTTTTTTGCACACAGTGTAAACCTGGAAAAGGGGTTTGGTTTGGAATATTTTAGCACTTATATATAACCACTGTGTCTTTCCTGGTGTAACGGTGGAACATGTACGGCAGCCAGAAACTCCTGATGCTCAGATGAACAAAGCAGTAGACTGATTTCTGGAAGATCACACTCTCTCTCTTGAAGATCTCTGTACAACTCCTGAGTACACCGACACCTCGGAGACGTCCAGTCCACATCGCTCCAGGTCTTCTGAGTAGAACATGATGTTTCCTTTCTCCAGATGTTCAAACGCCAGCCGACCCAACTTCAGAAGAGTTCTTTATCAGCCTCAGTCAGTTCCTCTGGTCTCTGCTTTCCTCCATACTTCTGCTTCTTCCTCTTTATCTGAACCCTCAGGAAGTGTGAGTAGAGGTCAGTCAGGGTTTTGGGGCAGCTCTCCTCTCTGGTCTCTGGTCATCATGTCCTCCAGAACTATAGCAGTGATCCAGCAGAAAACTGGGATCAGACACATGATGTGGAGGCTCCTGGAGGCCTTGATGTGTGAGATGATTCTCTTGGACAGATCTTCATCACTGAACCTCCTCCTGAAGTACTCCTCCTTCTGGGAGTCAGTGAAGCCTCGTACTTCTGTGATCCTGTCAACACACGAGGGAGGAATCTGATAGGCTGCTGCAGGTCTGGAGGTGATCCAGATGAGAGCTGAGGGAAGCAGGTTCCCCTGGATGAGGTTCACCAGGAGCACGCCAACGGACGATACTTGTGTGACATCAGAGATGACCTGATGCTTGTTGAAACCCAGTGAAAATCTGCTTTCATCCAGGCCATCAAAGATGAACAGAAGTTTCCAGACAGTCAGATCTTCTGCTCTGATCTTCTGTAATGTTGGATGGAAACATGAAGCAGTGAGAGAAGACTGTGCTGCTCATCTCTGATCAAGTTCAGCTCCCTCCATGAGAGCGGAAGCACCAGACTGATGTCTTGGTTCTCCAAACCTTCTGCCCAGTCCAGACTGAACTTCTGCACTGAGAAGGTTTTTCCAACGCCGGCGACACCGTTGGTCAGAACCACTCTGATGTGTCTCTGTTGCTCAGATAAGACTTTGAAGATGTCCTGGCACTTGATTGGAGTGTCCTGGATGTTCTTCTTGGAGGTTCTCTCAAGCTGTCTCTCACCTCATGTTGTGTGTCCACCTCCTCACTTTGTCCCTCAGTGATGTAGAGCTCAGTGTAGATCTTGTTCAGCAGGGTTCCACTTCCTGCTTCATGAGTTCCTTCAGTCACATGTTCACATCTTCTCTTCAGACATCTTATGACCTTCTATCACCTCCTGCAGATCACTTCCTGAACATAAGTAAACCAATGATTTCCATCAATAATAAATCATCAACACAACTACAAATTCATGACATCACAAATTAAATCTCATATTGAACAGTTTTACTTTGTTTGGGCTTCATTTCAGCATCTCCAGATCTGCTTCCAGATTGTGAACAAGAGGACTCTCCTGGTGGAGCTGACTGGTCCCAGTTTGATAGGATGTGCTCCCCCCTCTCACTATGAAACACATCTCTATTAGTCCTTTGATTTATAGGATGAAAGAACCTGATCAAGACTCAATATTGTTCCAGCATTTATGTCTGAATTCATCTTTCAGTTTAAACCTGATTCTTGTTTCTAATCAACAATATTCACATTAAGTCTGTAACTATATGACTGTCTGAGATTTAAGTGTTAAACATCTCCAATAATAAACTCACAACCTGCTGCTGTTAATGTGACTAACAGCTGCCACACAAACACATCATCACGCTTTAGTTTTCTCATTTCACATTCCTCTGAACTTCTGAAGTCTATTCCTCCACCTTTGGACCGGTCACTCTTCAGGGACACCCAGCTGGGCACTGTGGACTCTGCTCTGTCCTCGTCCATCCTGAGGAAACATCAGAAATAGTGATGAGACTGTGATGAAGGTAAATAATCTGTAGAGGTTGGAGTTAAATAATCCCAATTCACTGCATTTTTATCAAACAGGAACATTTCTAATCCATTCTGGATAACAACTGAATCAATAAATCAATGATGTCTCTGTATCATTTTCATGTTTTCAGAGTTTAAGCTGCTTTTTTTAACTGTTCCCTGCAGTGAGAAAAGAACTGGCACCTTTTCCAGCCCCTCATCCTGCAGCACTGAATGTGCTCTAAAGTTCTTTCCAGAGCAACGTCTCTGCACTTGCAGCAACATGTTGTAGTCATGGATCCGTGAGGAGAACCGGATACAGGAAACGCCCCCACTTTGATCCCAAAACCCACTGGTGGCCAACGGTGGTCCGGCAACGACGGGGACGCTGGTCCATCGGGCCGACAACACTGGTTTTCCACAGGCCAACATGGTGAAAGGACTGTCTTCAGCTCAGCCACTAAATTATCTGGTGCTACATAAACATGCTAGTCAGGACTTTTTAACTTCCCTCATTTGTTCCCCTCTTCAATTATTTCTATGATCCAAGTCCTCAAAGATCACTGCTCTATTTAAAATAGATGAAAGAAATGACACCCACTCCTGCATTTCTTTCACAGTGGTTCCACAACATAGAACAATAAACCACTGTGAGAAAACGTGCAACATGAACCCAAAATCCTGTGGTGTCCTGTGATCCTGTGTGGATTTAGTTATTTAGTTTATTGTCTTAAATTGGTCCGGCTGAGAGATGCTAACTTGCCCACGATTAGATGTTTTTGACAGGTATATCCAAATATCCAGCTGTGACCTGGACTGTTGAACAGCTCTAATAACTCTAAGAGCTTTTCACCTGTCACAAAAAAGTTTTAAATTTTGTTAATACCTGTTAAGACTCTCTAACAACGTTAACAGCATAATCTTGTCTGAACAGAATACTTTCACTTTTACTTTTACACCTAATCAACAGCTTTATGGCGTATATATTACTACCATTAAAGCATTCTGGGAGGGTTTAAAGTTCTTTTAGGATCAGTAGCAAAGAGCAGAAAAATAAACTAAACTTCACTTAGAAAGACTATTCAACTATAACTAAAGCCAGACTATAGAAAGTTAAATAAGCCCTTTCATTTATAATGTATAACGATGTTTTGTGCTAAAACTAAATATGAAGTCTTGTTGAATTTTCTTAAGCCAAGAATTCTTCAGCTCTATGCAGCTCTTCAATAGTCACAAAACTGTTTTCAAATCTTGATTTTATCTCCAAACACAACTGTCAATTCTTTTCAATAATGCTCTTCGTTTCCACTCACCTTGTCGGTCTTCAGTCTTCCTGCTCAGTCTGAAAGGAATACTTTTACCTTTCCTTTTCCTCTGTTAATGAACAACTTTATGGCTGTTGATTAATATTCCACTACTATAAAAGCATTCTGGGAGGGTTCAGATTAAAGTTGTTTTGCTATTTTAATGCCATAATATGTTTTTTGCATTTAAATTAAAACTGACTAACTTAGTTAAATAAATAAATATTTATGATGCTTGACAGATTTGAAAGACTTGTAAAAGCAGCATATTTCTGCAGCCCTGGAGTCCAGGAGGAGCAGCAGAGGTCAGAATGTGTCGGAGCGCGTTTAACTATTGTCTGCAGTTCCACGGTGTCCACCGGGTGGCGGTAAAGCACCACATGATATTTCTCCTTTTTGGAACTTCTTCAGCTGCGTTGAGCTTTAAATCTTCACCTGTCGCTCCCTTTAAGCTCTAAACTTTGCGGTTCTGTGTGTAGTTTGTTGGTTTAAATATTTTTGATGAATTCTGATGACGATGAGTGAAACTGTCAATGACCAATAGAAAGTTCGTCCATTGTTCTACTGCGTCACACATTTTCATTATTTAAT
The DNA here is from genome assembly GCF_003711565.1 of Takifugu flavidus. NCBI lineage: Eukaryota > Metazoa > Chordata > Actinopteri > Tetraodontiformes > Tetraodontidae > Takifugu > Takifugu flavidus. The sequence goes on along the minus strand of NC_079523.1, from coordinate 13,781,385 downwards.
GTCATTTTTGGGTCTAAACTGGACCAGTTCTGTGAGCTGTTTTGCTTTTTCTGTGGACCAGATGTTCCAGGCAGGTTCCATCATCGGACACAGACGGAGACAGGTCACGTGACAACAGTCAGCCTTTAGTTCTTTATTACAGGAGGATCTGGTTTATATACAGACACGTATCTGCAAAATACTAAAAGTCTATGAACCCAAAGTACTAAAAAGTCTACATCCACGCACACGCGTGTATTAAGTGTTTATACACACGTGTGCGCGTACGTGCACACTGTATATTCATCTAATAACTGTTAGTTTCTAAAACAGCAAAGTAGAGTCACTGAGGCACGGCTTCACCTCCTTTACACCGAGGTTTCCCTGAGCAGGTGTGATGAACTGTTGCAGAAGGAAAAGCATGGAACATGTTAATAACCGGACACAACAACACTCAGGTTTATTGTCTGACGGCATCAGTGTCTCTGGTTGCATCTGTCTGAGGAGCATTGTGAAACCAGGAGCAGTGTAATGATGTGAGTGGGGGAGTGGATGCTGCATTCATCAAACACACAATAGTCAGAAGAGAAGAAGGAAGAACAGAAGCCCGTGTTCCTCAGTGTTGGTGTGGAGACGCCTGTTTGGAGGAGCAGGAAGCAGGCTGGACTCTTCCAGCTGGCTTTAATGCCACTTCTCTTCTGAGAACCTCCCAGCAGCTTTCTCTCCACCATCTTTTTACGCTGAAGCTTTTTGATCATTTCAGGTCAGATGTTCTTGGACTGAGGTTAAACATGTTTGTTCTTGTGCTCGGAGCGAACCGACGATCCTCTAAAGTCAGGCATCCTAAAGGTGGATGTTTTCTGAGGCGTGGAGGCTTTAAAGTGGCGCTTTTACCCACTAGTCCTCGTTCTGTTGGAAACTTGATCCAAAAACCTTTTCTGGAGCTTCATGTTCTGCTTTTTTGAAGGAATGAAATGGTTTCATCAGCGCTGCCGGGAGCTGAGCAGGCTTCATAAATCTGAAGCTCTGAGATCCTTTAAAGATCTCCTGGAATCAGCAGATGGGGGTTTGATCCAAAACTGTAAGAATCAGTCAAGCTATCAAATCGTGACTCAGTCCAAGCGTGAACCAGTCCATCCAGAGCTGATTATGGCTCAGCCAGGAGGAAAGCACGGCCTGGGGGGGTTCATATGAAGCAGGCACACTCTGGCTCTATTGCTACTGAAAACAGCCCTTCAGCACAGCAGCCTGAAATACAGTTCTGGAGAACACCTGTTCCCAACAGAACCTGTTTAAAACGGGACCAGTCAAGATGCCCGGCGTGACCACGACCACGAAGGGGGGGGGGGGGGGGGAGGGGGGGGGGGGAGGGGCAGAGACAGGCGGTAACGCCGCTGCCCACCGATTCACCTGGAAACAACAAAAACCCCAGCAGCTTGGACCCAATATGGCAGCGTGTTCCTCAGAAACGCTCCTCAACTCTCCCCACAGCTTCATTGCTAAACAGGATTTGGGTTTTTTTGTCCGTGCTAAATGGAAAGTGTTTGTCCTTTGGTGGTCCAACAGGACCACGATTTGGATGGATGGATGATTTGATGTTATTGAGAATAAAAACAGCTGAAAATGGAAGCAGAGATGTTTCAGAGCACCAGAGTTCAGAAAGAGTTTCTAATCAAACACCGCCTGTTGGGAATGATGAATGGATGGATTTTTATTTAATTTAGACTAATTTTAACATCCTTTATGCCAGTTCCATAGAGCGTGCGCGCGCACACACACTAGCAAAGATGATATCCAAACAGCCAAATAAATGGGAGTCAAAAGAAATCATTTAAAGCTCATAAAGCCCACAGGCCGCAGATGTTTTACACTGGCCAATACTACATTTCCCACAATGCAACGGTGACAGTCTGAGCGGGAGGTGGCTTCATTTCATTATTTCTCAGTAGTCATGAGCATAACAGCAAAAGCTAACTTTCAGATACCCATAAAATGGCAAAAGGGAAGGTGGACACTGAGAACCGGGGGTTCAAACAAGGTGGGAGTGGAGCACATGTTCACGGAGGCAGCTGGGAAACCTGGGTGTCTTCTGAGTGGAGAAAGGGTGGCGGTAATGAAAGAATATCATCTGAGACGGCATCATGAAGCTAAACACGCGGACAAAGACAAGAATATGGACATGGAACAAAAGCTACAGAAGGTTGAGGAATTAAAACCAGGCCTCAAATCTGGACAGGCTCTGTTCAGAAAAGCCAAATCTCAAAGCGAGGCTGCTGTCAAGGCCAGTTTGATTCTGGCAGAAGAGATCGCTCAATCAGCCCGGCCATTTCCAGAGGGGGATCTCATCAAACACTGCATGCTTAAAGTTTGTGAGCAAGTTTGCCCAGACAAAAGGCAACTCTTTTTAAACGGGAGCCTGAGCAGAAACACCATTGTTGTCCCTCAATCTAAAAGAGCAGCTGGAGAAAAAGGGGAAAGATTTCATGGCATCTTCCCTGGCTGTGGATGAGAGCAGCGACATTAGAGGGGACTCCAGCCTCAACGTGACAGAGGAGTTTCTGGCGTTACGTCCTGTGCACGGCACAACCACAGGACATGATTTGTATGAAGAGGTGTCAAGATGTGGAAATGAGATGGAGCTGCCTCGGGAAAAACTGGTGGGTTGGACAACAGACGGAGCAGCTGCCATGTGTGGACACAGGAGTGGACTGGTGGCCAAGATACAGGAGAAGATGCAGGAGGAAAACGTTACGGCTGAACTGACAGCTCATCATTGCATCATACACCTGGAATCGTTGTGTGCTGAAGCCCTGGACATGGAACATGGAATGTTCACCATCACGCACGCAGGGAACTTTATCAGAGCCAAAGGTTTAATTCAGCGCCAGTTCAAGGCGTTTCTGAGCCAGTGGCAAACGCAGCGTGGTGATTTGCCCCATCACACTGAGGTGCGATGGCTAAGCCAGGGAAAGGTGCTGCAAAGATGTTTCCAGCTTCCTGAGGAGATCGGATGTTCTTGGATAGCAAAGGGAAAGACACAACTCAACTCCCAGACCAAAGGTTCTTGAGGTGGAAAGCTCAGCACCAAAGCTCCAAATGGAGGTGATTGAGCTCCAATGCAGTGATGCCCTGAAGGCAACACATGGGGCAGTGGGTGCTGCGGAGTTTGCCCGTTTCCTCCCCGACACACATCCAGGCTGCTCCAACGTTGCCTGTGTTTGGCAGCACAGACCTGCGGGAACAACTGCTTTCTTTGATGAAGCTGAACAAAACATCACACAGAAGTGGACTTCCTGCTGAACACCTTCACTCAATTGTGAGGAGTTCCTCAGCTCAGAGCCGGACCCCCAACATTGATGAACTCGTCCAAAAGATGAGACACCACCAAGTATCAGCCTCAAACAAGTGAACATTAAGCTGCAATAACACATTTACAATTATTACTCAGCTCAAGTTTAAAAGTTAAAGGTAAATATTTTTCACTGCACATGTGCCTTTTCCTTGAAGAAAGTGTTGTTTTTGCTTCATAGATTTTTGCACTTTATGTTATTGTATTTCAATCCAATTATGTTCTAAAAATATTTCAGTTGAGTGAATGATAGAAAATTGCTGTTATCATTTTTTTCTTTGAAGTAAATTTAGCCCACTTTTGCTAAATGAGAAAATCTACTGATGGTGCCTTGAATAATACCGCTTCATTCATTTAATGTTCATGTTATGGGGATTTTATAGAAAGCAAATTTGTCTTTTGTGCCTCTTGAAAATTAAAAATGACTGACAGAGCCATAAGAAACTATTGCTTTATTTATCTGATCATATTGTAAAATATTTGTTAGGTTTTCAGTTGGTTCAGTTTGGTTCACTAGAATATATGCGGTGATTTTAAAATTTTCCAATGAACATTGGATCAGTCTGACAGAAACATGGCTGTGCCATGGGCTCACCAGTATCCCCCATAGTTGCCAACCTATACATGGAGAAGGTGGAATCCCAGGCCCTGACATCCTTCACAGGAACTGCACCAAGCCACTGGTTCAGGTATGTGGACGACACCTGGGTCAAAATTCAAACACAAGAATTCGAAGCGTTCTCCGATCACCTCAACAAAACAGACGAACATGTAAAATTCACCCGGGAAGATGTAAAAGGAAACAGTCTGGCCTTTCTGGACTGCGCAGTCAAGATCACTGAGGACAGAAATCTCACCATCGAAGTCTACAGAAAACCTACACATACCGACCAGTACCTCCAGTTTGACTCTCACCACCCACTGGAACACAAGTTGGGAGTGATCAGAATTTTACATGCTCGTCTGTTTTGTTGAGGTGATCGGAGAACGCTTCCAATTCTTGTGTTTGAATTTTGACCCAGGTGTCATCAACATACCTGAACCAGTGGCTTGGCGCAGTTCCTGTGAAGGATGTCAGGGCCTGGGATTCCACCTTCTCCATGTATAGGTTGGCAACTATGGGGGATACTGGTGAGCCCATGGCACAGCCATGTTTCTGCCTGTAGAAGCCTTCTCTGTACTGGAAATAGGTGGTGTTCAAACACAGGTCCAGCATGGTGCAGATTTGGGCCGGTGTTAAGGTTGTTCTTTCTGTAAGATTCTTGTCCAATAGAAGGTGCTTGTGGATGGTGTCTATGGCGCTGGCAGTGGGGATGCACGTGAAGAGTGACGTGACATCATAAGATACCATAGTCTCTTCTGGAAGTAGTGTGAGTCCACTGACTTTTTGAGCAAAGTCTTGGGAGTTTTTGATGTGGTGTGGGGTGTTGCCAACCATGGGCGACAAGATGGAGGCCAAGTATTTGGAAATGTTGTAGGTTACAGAATTGATACTGCTTACTATGGGTCTGAGAGGGGTCCCTGGTTTGTGGATCTTGGGCAATCCATAAATGCAAGGGATGGTTTCTCCTGGATATAGACGGTAGTATTGTGGTCTGTCAATGGCTTTATCCTTTTCCAGTTTCTGTAGTAAGTCTACCACCTTCTTCTTGTATGAGCTGGTGGGGTCTCGCTTGAGTTTCTCATATGTGGCGGTATCTGTCAGGAGACTGAGTATCTTGGTGTCATAGTCAGTGGTATTGAGTACGACCGTGCACCTACCTTTGTCAGCTGGTAAGATGGTGATGTTCTTGTCCTTGGCTAAGGATGCAATGGCTCTTTTTTCCTCATTCGTGATATTGGAGGTGGGAGGTTTTGCACTAGCAAGAGCGGCTGTTACTTTGAGTCTAATCTGTTCTGCTTCTGCTTCCGGGAGTTTGTTGTTTCTGATGGCAGTCTCAGTGGCTGTGATGAGTTCGACAGTCGGTACCTCTTCAGGGGTGACTGAAAAATTCAAACCTTTGGACAGCACTTCCTCCTCGGTTTGTGTGAGCTCCCTGTCTGATAGTTTTTTTACCCATTTCTCCCGTTGTGAGTCAGACAGGGATGTGTCATGGTTGGAGAAGGGGTTGGTTCCGCTGGGGTTGTGTTTTGCCAGTAGGGTGGTGAATTTTCGGATCTGACGTTCCTTGGTCCTGGTGTGTTGGGTGTACTGAGTATTTTACATGATTTATTATTTGTACAAACGTGGTGCAAAGTAATTCATGATTTGTTAAAAAATGTCAGTGGCTGGTAAAAATGGGACATTGTGATTTCCTAGGACTGTTGGAGCAGTGATCATTTTAAAATGGTTTTGAACATTTTATTTCAATTTGAAAAACACTTGCACTAAGACAAAATATAGAAATAAAGTGTTGCATATTGATATTCATCTGTTCCCGATCTTGTTAAATCATTGTTGATATTGATTGTGAGGAATCATTAACATGATCAGTGTCTTTGCAGAGATGAATATCATTAACTATTAATAATGACATTTAGTTAAAGGTAAATTGAGCAAATTGGCTATTTCAGAAGTGTGTATCAGACTGGTGGCCCTTCACATGATTCAGTACCCAGGAAGTAGCTCTCCGTCTCAAAAAGGTTGGTGACCCCTGCACTAGACTACATGCGGTCATTTTAAAATGTTTCAATGAACATTGGATCAGTCTGGCCCTCGGCTTGGAGCTACATTTTTATTTGGCCCTCTGTCCATTTGACTTTGACACCCCTGATTTAAATGAATCAGTAAGTTTCCATCAGTGGTTAAAAATCCGATGAATGTGATCATCAAAATGCACAAATTCTGTCTTAAATCAGTATCAGCCGTCTTTGTTCATTTAAATATATGGAGCAGTGATCCAGGATTAAACGTTGCTGTTGTCCAAGATTACTGACTGATCCATGATGTGTAACAGATTTCTATTATATCGATTAACATGAATGTTTGCATTGAAATTGGACAGAAATCTGCAGAATGTAAACTGTATAAAAGTTCACTTTCACAGAAACAGTTGCCGTCTCATTATGGGCTGTAACTGTAGGAGCTCCAGCTTACGTCATTAGAATCTACATGATTCAGTTTATCATGCTTTTAGTGCTCTTTTGACTGAATTTTACCAGGTAAAAATGTACCTTTTCTGCCCCCAATACAAGAGTTCCTCTGTGTTCTAAGACTTTAAAGAAATGCATTTAAAAACTTAAAAGGAGGCCAGATTTCCTACAAAAGCCTGGTTTGACCAGCAAGTCTGGCTCATTTACAGTTATTGATGAGCTCTTTTTCTGTGATATCTGTCATTTAAGTCCTAAAAAGCTATTTAAGGGTCGTTTTCCTTCCACTTCTCAATCACCGACGTGTCCAACTTCACAGGACCTGCCCAAAGGTTCCCGTTTCTGTCATCCTCGCAAAAACGGACTAAAAGGACGCTTCTCCGGGTCATCCAGCTCACGGTGTCCAGGCAGCTCACTTTCTCTGTCGGGTAGACGATCTTCCCACAGCGGGCGCACTGAGGGTTCATCCTCGGAACCTCCTCCGCGGTCTCCTCCGCTTCTTTAAAACAGATATAGTTGCCGTCGCCGGCAGCCGAGCGCCACAAGTTCCAGCAAACGTTTGACAACCAGCAGCGACGACCAAATGTAGAGATACAAGTCAGTAGGAGACAGACGGAGCCTCTGTGGACGCACGAAGGAGCCGCGTCCGGGCTGGAGACTCGCTGATGCTGCGCTGACAACCACCGTCAGTGACAAGCTAGCGAGAGTTAGCTCACGAGACCGGAAACTAGCGACAGCAACCGGAAGTAAACAAAGGAGCAGACAACTTTGCGTTCAAGTTTCATTCAAATATGCAAATAAAGAGTAAAATAACAAATACATTTAAACTTAACAAAAAATATAAAGACTCATCAACTTTATTTATACCCAAAATGTAGTTTCTGTCATTACATAAACTTCCTCATGCAAATATTTCGACAGTATGATATTAAGCTTAGAATTACACAAATGTATTTTTAACTTATGCCAAAATGTACATGTAAAAATGTTTTGATCCTCAGTCACATAACACAAAGCAGATAAACACATAAGGAAACACAGTAAAGTTTCAAATTTAAAAAAATATCAAATCTAAAATATATTCACAAAATAAGCATAAAAATTAAATTGAGAATCTGTGACTGTGTACTTCGCAATCCCTTGCTTATTCTAAGATGATTCTTTTTCTTATTTTAATTATTCCGTTTTTAGAATAGTTTATGGTTGAAGCCAGAACCTCTGAACGGAGGAATTTTAAAGTCTTGTTTAATGTGAAGAGGGATAAATAATTAAACTATTAGACTATTTCAGACACTTTCAGCCTCAGCTGTATCTTTTATTATTATTTATTTTTTGTTTGTTTTTTTTTAACAAAAAGCATCTTTACTCTTTGGCCCTATCTACTGTCTGTTGTGTTTCTAATTTGATCCAGCTGGTTGTGTTAGCTTTACCTGCGCAGAGGTTCCTGCTACAATCAGGAACAAACTCCACTTGTTTATTCTCACAGTCTGCTGATAAAATCTATTCTTGTTCTCCCAAAGCTGCAGAAAGCAGCAGTGGGCCTGACTTCATGCTACACCTACAAACCTGAGAATGGAGCCGAGCTTTATTGCTAAACAGGATTTGGGGTTTTTTGTCCGTGCTAAATGGAAAGTGTTTGTCCTTTGGTGGTCCAACAGGACAACGATTTGGATGGATGGATGATTTGACGTTATTGATAATAAAAACAGCTGAAAATGGAAGCGGAGATGTTTCAGAGCACCAGAGTTCAGAAAGAGTTTCTAATCAAACACCGCCTTTATCTTTCAAAATATGGTTTCAACCCCTTTAACATGATCAAATAGTCATAATAATGAACAAGTATCACGTGTCTGTTATTTATACTTGAATTCGTTATGTTTAATACATTTCCGTGTGTGTACAACCACCTCCTCAGCAACGATGCCCAATTCAACGTGACCTACTACTGCAACGTTCTGGTGGATTCAACAGGTCTCTGCTACTGGTCACCACCCGCCATCTTCAGATCGTCCTGCTCCATCAGCGTCAAATATTTCCCCTTTGACTGGCAGAACTGCACGCTCAAATTCACGTATGCACGGGCAGGATTTTTCATTGTTGTTTGAAACGCAAACAAACTGTGACATGATGTTTTAAACTGAGCTGAGTCAAGATTTTATAGAATCTAAACACATATGAGAGGAGAAAAAGGTGCAAAAATAAAATGCACGGTGCAGCTAAACTCTCCCAGTAGGAAAAAAGGCTTTTTAAATTCTGAACTGCATTTCCCATGTTGCCTTGCAGCTCTCTAACGTACAATGCCAAAGAGATCAGGTTGCTCCTGAAGGAAGACATAGTCAATGAAACCAAGTGGACGGTTGAATGGATCATTATTGATCCTGCAAGCTTCACAGGTAACCAAGTAATGATTAATTTCCATTTATTTTTATTTTTTACTGCATACAGTCCTGGAGCTTGTGGGTGACTTTCAGTGTACTGGATGCTGTTGATACATGCAGAGAAGTTGTTTTCCCCAGAGCCTGAGCCTTCAGACTGGCTGCAGCTCCAACCAGACTGACAGTCATAACTTCATCACTTGTGTCTGAACTCTGGCTTTGACCAACAGAGAATGGTGAGTGGGAGATCATCCACCGACCCGCCAAGAGAAACACCTACAAACACATTCCCATGGAGAGCAACAAGCATCAGGACATCACCTTCTACCTGGTCATCAGACGCAAACCTCTCTTCTACGTGGTCAACATCATCATCCCCTGCGTGCTCATCTCCTTCCTGGCCTCGCTGGTCTACTACCTGCCCACAGACAGTCAGTGCAGAGTCACAGAACGTATTGAAGCCAGCGTCAGGCAGATTAACAGTCTGGGAACTTTTCAGAATCACAACTACATGAACTGAGTTAACCTTCAACAGCACCCAAAGAATCAGACATTATAGCTGAATATCACGTCAGCACGGGACAACACAGCTAATAAAGCAGCAAACATCGGTAGTGGGCGGAGCTGAGGGGCCGCCATTAATCGAGAAACATTAATTAGCTCCCAACAGATTTTTGAATATATTTTAAAAAGGATAATAAAAATGTGTGTGTGTGTGTCGGTGGTGAGAAATTGACACTGTCCATCTCGATGCTGCTCGCTCAGTCTGTCTTCCTACTCTTGATCTCTCAAAGGCTCCAGAAACATCCACGTCCGTTCCTCTTATTGTGAAGTAGGTAAACGCACCATTTACTCCACTTTAACTCTGAATCAGATATATTCTGCTTCTCCAAACTATATATACATTAGGGCTGCAGAACCAGGTGACAACCGGCTGAGATTTAAAAAATGGAAAACATCTGAGTGTGTTTGTGTGTTGAAGATATTTGATGCTCATCATGGTGGTGGTGACGGTGGTGGTGCTGAACTGTGTGGTCGTCCTCAACCTCCACTTCAGGACGCCGAGCACGCACGTCATGTCTGAGTGGACCAAACAGGTAAGACACACACATCCTGTTGTCCCTTTGTTGAACAGATGAACATCAGGATATATGAACATATGACTGAATAACATGAAAGAGGATATATGAACATGTGACTTAATAAGATATGAAAGAGGATATATGAACATATGACTTATAACATATGAAAGAGGATATATGAACATATGACTTAATAAGATATGAAAGAGGATATATGAACATGTGACTTAATCACATATGAAAGAGGATATATGAACATATGACTTAATAACATATGAAAGAGGATATATGAACATGTGACTTAATAAGATATGAAAGAGGATATATGAACATATGACTTAATAACATGAAAGAGGATATATGAACATGTGACTTAATAACATATGAAAGAGGATATATGAACATATGACTTAATAACATGAAAGAGGATATATGAACATGTGACTTAATAAGATATGAAAGAGGATATATGAACATATGACTTAATAACATGAAAGAGGATATATGAACATATGACTTAATAACATTTGAAAGAGGATATATGAACCTATGACTTAAAAACATATAAAGAGGATATATGAACATATGACTTAATAACATATGAAAGAGGATATATGAACATGTGACTTAATAACATATGAAAGAGGATATATGAACATGTGACTTAATAACATATAAAGAGGATATATGAACATGTGGTTTTTCCACTATAACACACAGACATACACACATCAGTATCAGTGTTCCAAATCCTGTTTTCTTTTTCTGCCAGCTCTTCCTCCAGCGATTACCCCTCATCTTGCGCATGTCCCGCCCTGCTGAGGCAGAGCCGTACTGGGATGGAGCGTTACCGCGGCGATCCAGCTCAGTGGGCTACATTGCCTCGGCTGAGGAGTACGACAGTGTGAAGTCCCGCAGTGAGCTGATGTTTGAGAAACAGTCTGGGAGACACGGACTGGTGACCCGAGTCACACACGCTGCCAGTACGTTTCCAGAAACATTTAAACACATGAGATATAGAAGCATCAGTAGCTTCATTTGAGTTCTGAGCTTTGGTGTCTGTGTGGAGCTGTGAAACCACAAGAAGAGGGAGGAGCCATCAGCTGTACGCAGAGATCAAGCCGGCTGTGGATGGAGCCACTACATCATTAAACACATGCGCAACAAGAACGACTACAATGAGCTCAGATGGTTCAAACAGAGTCCTCAACCCAAAGTCTGATTTAAAAAGATCGAAAGTGGCGTAAATGTCTGGTCCTGACAGGAGAAGGATAACTGGAGCGGCATCGCTCGTACAGTAGACCGACTCTGCCTCTTCCTGGTTACCCCGGTGATGACCTTTGGCACCGTAATCATCTTTCTGAGGGGAATCTGTAACCAACCTCCTCATCTGCCCTTCAAAGGAGCCCCGCATGACTCCAGAGAGGAGAACCCACGCCTGCTGTGATGCACACACACGCCAGGGCTTTTTCCATCGCCATCGTTTCTCTGGGGAAATGTTGCATTTCTTTATCTTAATAACAACAAATCTTGAATGGCAATTTTAGAATATTTTATAGGGAAGTGAAATATGTTTGGACCTCTCATCAGGCAAAGAGAAAGTTGTTAAGAACTGCTCTAAAAACACCACCTCAGGGGGACTATATCCAAATCTCTCCCTTTACTGATGGGACGTTGAACGTCAATACGCGGATTCATACATTTAGAACTGGACGTTGCACCAGAACTGGAAGCGCGGACTGATACATTTTAACAGCGGTCCTGCTTCAGCCCTCCGGGGTTAATAACAAAATACGAAAAATACGAAAATTTTAGTTTTGGAAACATTGTTGTCGGTTGTTCGACTTGCCGGCTTTTGCAAAATTGCTAAATACGCGCTAGCATGCCTGTTTTAAGCTATCGTAGTGTGAGGGTGATGTTTGGTCACCCGCGCTGTTCGTTTACTAGACTCAGATCAACCACGCAAACAACAAGAGGCCTTGCAAGGGAGAGCCGACGAGCAGTTCAAGCTTCCTCTCTCAACTCCGTCCGTCTGCTGCTCGCTCTCCTCTTTTATTTGGTTCACACAACATTGGTATCAAAACAACTTCATGATTCCTTCTCCTCCTATCTCTACGACTTCCTCGTGTCCTTGAACATGATACCTCCCAGTGCTGGGAACATAACAGCTACAATACTTGAGTCAAACACTCATACATTCCTTTTGATTAAACATTCTAAATCTACTTACTATACTTACTATAGCATTGAAACGATAATAGTAATAACAACAATAATTCTTCTCACATTTCCCTCCTGTTTATCGTTAAATGCGTCTAGATTCTCATTGTCAGTATTACATCATTTCATTTCATGAAATTTAAATGCATTACGTCATTTTCCTAGAAACACATTTCTTACACTCAGAGTTCAACATGGGTACAGCTTAAGACATCTTAAACATTTCATTTACATCTTGCATCACATTTGTCCATTCTTCTTCTGATTCCTCTTCATCGTTGTCCAGTAGAGATCGTTCTTCCACCTGCAGCAAAGCACTAGTAACAGCCGATCCCACGAGCCAGCCAATGCAACCCCGAACAAGAGGTACTACACAGCAAGCTAGTATGGCTAATACTAGCAGCACTATCCCTATCATCATTCCTATCTTGAACAACAGTTCCCTCCACCTTGACAACATTCCTGTAAGCCAATCTGGTGGGGGACTACCATCATCAATCATAGCTCTCTGTAGTTTAGTTAAATTTTTCAATGCGCTATCTATCAGGTGACCATCCGCATCATTCTCTGGGATGAACGTACAACAGTACCATTGTCTCCTACCATTGCACACACTCCTCCCTGGGGGGCCGTTATGAGATCTAAGGCCATCCTATTCTGCAAGGTCATCAGTCTTAGTGCTGTCATTCTTCCTTGACTCCTGTGAGAGCAACTTTTGTCAAATTAGTAAATGCTTTCAACCTATAATCAACTGTTTCCAATCTCAATATGTTCTTTCCTATTCCTAGCCACGGAAAGAGTGTCATGGTCACTTTATTTCCGGTTGACCAATGCTTAAACTCTCGTGGTACATCTGTGCCCCACACTGAGTCATGTGGTTTGAACTCGTCATTCAAATCTCTCCTGGAACGCAACTGTGGTGCAGATCTAGCATTAGCAGCATAAATTATGACTGTGTGATCCTTGAGATGTACTGGAGCACACACTCCTGACCAGTTTGCTGGTAGGTCTGCATACGCATTGTGTCCACATAACCACCATCCCTTATCCACTAATTGCGTGCCTTTGTCTCCTGGCGCGAAAGCGGGATAGTTACATGTACAGTTATAACCTTCTGGACACCTCTGTGTTGCTTCATCTAAGGTATATGCACCACATAAGTGCCGGGGGTCATCAATGCACTCCTGTTCACACTGTTCGGAACTTTTCTTTTGCTGTAGACACGTTTTCCGATAAGGCCGACCAGTTGAAGTGTTAAACCTCACATCACGATTGACTCCCAGTGCGCATGACGTATAAACAACTTTACAGACATCCTTGTGTAACGACCCCAAATCTCTACCACCACTCCGTGCATAACAGTATGTGTGATTTATTGCACCTAGCACAGGGAATCTGAATCTATTGGCTTTCCCTGCCATTGTCCGTAGTGGCTCTTGGGTGCAGTTGCTGCGAGTGAACCACGTTCCGTCCAACAACTTGAGTGTGAAGTTCGTGTCACGGCTTAGCCCTATGTGGACAAAGCACTGTCCTACACTCCCTGTCATTGGTTCAGCAGTTACTCGCGGTGTATGCACAGAAACTGGTAGCATAGAACAAACATAACAACGAGAATGATTCTGTGTCCGAGCTGTGAAATTAGCATAGCGCCACCATGTATTCAAACTGTAAGTGTGTGAGGACTCTGGATTTTGTTCTAACCACGAATGTCCTAAGTGGCTAACTACGGTGCGTTTAGCGCGCGCGTAGCTCTCATCCTGTCTCAGAGCATCTTTCTGTCCCTGATTACCTCCCTCCTGTCGGAAATTCCAAAGACCAAAACTCACGAGTCCCGCCGTCACAGCACTCACCACAATTAGGAAGAACAACTTCATTTCCTTTTAGATCCTCTTCACAGGTTCCGACGGGGTTCAGCCGTTGCTGGACCTATACAGGCCGTCAGCCGTTTACGGAGAGTCCGCCACTGCTCCCTCGCCTTCACCTGGAAGAATTTTCTGTTTTTTACAATGTGAAAGGTGTATCCACGACAGTTTCCCGTCCACTCGAACTGCAGTCTTTGTGGTCAGCTGTACTTGATAAGGACCTTCCCATCTAGGCGTGTTCCACCTCTTCCGCACAAACTTCTTCACCCACACGTAGTCGCCCGGTTGAATGGGTTCCTGGGGGGTGGAATCTGTGGAAGACACAGGACTAGGCAGAACATTTACTGTATTCACACATCGGTTGAGTAACACTTTTTTCAGATAATCTGCTATTGTTTCCTCAACATGTTCTAGCTCATTTGTTGTTGCAAAGTATGGTAGGCAATAAGGCCGCCCATATAATGCTTCAAAAGGTGTGATGCCTGTTTTCTTGTGTGGTGTTATGTGCATCCATAATTTCACCAGGTCGAGACAAAACATCCAGTTCTTTCCTGTCTCGTCCATACATTTCTTCAGTCTGTTCTTAATAGTACCGTTGACTCTTTCAACCAACCCTGCACTCTGAGGGTGGTATGCGCAGTGATTCTTCAAATCAATGTCCAAGTTACTCCTACAGTTTTCACTATCTCATTTACAAAATGGCTTCCATTGTCACTCCAGATGACCTTCGGAATGCCAAACCTGGGAATGATCTCTCTACATAAAACTTTTGCTACTGTCAGTGCATCTGCTTTTGCTGTGGGGAAAATTTCTACCCACCTAGTAAATCCATCTAACACTACTAGACAATATTGTTTACCTTCACATGGTGTTAGCTGAATAAAATCTAGAAAAACTGTGTGAAATGGATGATTTGGCAATGGTGTAGTGCCTGCAGGGGCCTTAAGGGCTCCCTGTGGGCTGTGTTTTACACAAATAGCACATTGTGAACAAAAATGTTTTGAGTAGGTATGAAATCCTATAGTATAATAATGTTCATTAACCATCTGTACCATCCCTCCTGTTGAGACATGGCATGGCCCATGGCTCACTAATGCTGCCCATTTATGCATATTCCGGGGAAGGATTGGCTTGTTTCCTATGGTTAATAGTCCTTTATCATCCAGTTTGGCTCCTCGCTTCTTCCACATGGCCTTTTCCTTTTCTGGAGCACTTTGTTGCATTTCTTTCAGAATATCATTATCTGCAGGTTCTAAGGTAAATGATTCCTCATTATCAAGAAGTGTGTTGTTATTTGCTGCAGCCTTTGCGGCTCTGTCAGCAAAGGCATTGCCTTGTGAGACTGCGTCTGTGTTGTTAGTGTGTGCAGTGCATTTACATACAGCTATTTTGCGTGGCTGCTGTACTGCAGCCAATAACTTTTTAACAGTTCTGCATGCATGACCGGTTTGCCGGTCGACGTTTTCATCCCTCTTAAATTCCATTGTTGAGCAAACACAAACAGCGTGGAAAAAGCATATTGACTATCTGTATAAATGGTAACATCTTGTCCTTTGCTTAGTTCACAGGCACGTGTGAGTGCGACAAGTTCTGCAGCTTGAGCAGAATAGGAGGAGGGAAGTGATTTCGCCTCCACCACCTCAGTTGCTGTAACTACTGCATAGGCAGTTCTAGTGCGTCCACAGTCATCCTTTCTCGATGATCCATCCACAAAGAGTGTCTGTCCTGTAGTCAACGCGACATCACTGAGATCTGGTCGCGGCAGGACCTTGGTGGAGACCTCATCCAGACAGTTGTGCTGGTGTCCCTCTTCTGCGGTGGGTAGCAGCGTCGCTGGGTTTAAGGTCGTGCAGCGTCGAATCGTCAGATTCGGCTGAGATAGCAACACTGCCATACAGGAAAGATGACGTGCGGGCGACAGGAATGCTATCTTACTTTGTAGGAGCAGTATTGACACTGCATGTGGAACTATCAAAGTTAGCTCATGATATAGCACCACTCCTGCGGAGGCCTTTACTGCCTCAGATGCTGCCACCACTGCTTTAACGCATGGTGGGAGTGCACAAACTACGGGATCTAGCTTGTGGGAGTAGTAGGCCACTGGCTGCCTCTTATCTCCGTGCTTCTGCAACAAAACTGAAGTCATAAAATTACCTTTGCAATCTACAACCTGCTCAAAAGGCTTCTGATAGTCTGGCAGCTTTAACACTCCAGCACCTACAAGGGCCTGTTTTGTGTGTGTAAATGCTTCTTCAGCCTCAGGGGTCCATGTTAACACATCAGTCATTGCTAAGGGATTATCATACATCAATGCTTGTAAAGGGGCAGTTATTTTCGCATAATCTAAGATCCATGATCTGCAAAAATTCACAAGTCCTAAGAATGACATCATCTGCTTCTTTTACCCACAGATTAACCATTCTATCTACAGACCACATCCCTTCGGCTGTGGTACGAATCATCAACTGAAGCTGAGAGATAAGATCTCTTCCTAACAGATTTACGGGACATGTGGTGGAGATCACGAAAGGGGCTTTAAGTGTGATTCCACTTACAGGGTCACAAACATCTACAGGAACTGACATTCTTTCTTTAGTTATGAGACCATTTGCTGATCTCACAAAAATCTGTGTAGAAGTTGGTGCCAGGGCTATTGGATCTCTAATTACTGATTTACCTGCACCCGTGTCTACTAAGAATGTTAAAGAATTACCTAACACGGTCAGTTGTATTTCTGGTTTGCCTTCAGCAAACAGGAAGATGGTTTCTAAGTCTAAAACATCTTCTAAGTCATCTTTTTCAAATTGGTCAAATTTTGTGCCCTGATTTGTTTTAATTTTTGTGACATCTTTTTCCGGTTCTAGTCATAGCTGAGGTGGATTAGAACCTTGCTGCTGTCCTCTATTGTATCTCTGGTCACATTGTGTCTTTCTGCAATTACGTTCCCAGTGTCCATAATTTTTACAATAATGACACCGATCATTTTCACGGGAGTTGCCTCCTCCTCCCCTTCCGCCTCGGCCTCGCCCACGCCCTCGGCCTCGGCTTGGGAAAGGGTTGGCATTGAAAAACATGCCTGTTGATTGGTTCTTACTTTTTTGGCATTGTCTTTCAGCATTGTTCATAGCGGTTTAGGTTACTAGTTCCGAAATCAACTAATTGTCTCTCTACCCAGGTTTTTATCTCTGATTTTGATCCCCCATGTATAGCTTGCTTTAACTGCTGTTGATAGGGACCTTCTGGTTCTTCCGCATACGGAATTCCACTATTTTTTCGGAACACATCTTTCATTCTCATGCTATAGTCTTCAAAACTTTTGTCAGTCTTTTGTCTTGTGGCCGTAATGGCGCTGTAGTCAGCTCGTCTGGTAAAAACAGTTTGCATGCGCTCGTACAGTCTGTCAAGTCTGTCATTTAGTTCTTGGCTGCCAGGCTGCCATGGTTGTTGAGTGACTGGATCCACTGGGACCCAATCTCCTCTAACAGTGCCCCATTTCTTGCCATTAACACACATGAGGACTTGCTGGGTTTCAGTACCGTTAGTATGATAACTTCTTTTAATTTTGTAATATTGCCTGGCCTGTCTAAGTTACCATCCCAATCGAACTTAGTCATCCACAGCTGAACATATGAGCATGAACCTGGATATTTGTCTTCCATGTGTTTACATGATGCTGGAATTTCGAATTTAGCACCTTTTGTGGAATGTTGGTTGCCCATGTTTGCACTTTATCAGTTTTTATATACTTGAGTGGAGACGCCTGATCTCCCGACTGAACAACCCTCAATCCATACAGGATATCTAGTTCAGTCCCTCCGCCGTGGCCTTATAACCCCTCTTTTTTAATCAGGAGAGTATCCACCAGGCTTCTACCTCCGAGGAGGCGGGTGTATCTTGCCTCTGCTTCTCTCCTGATGGCCAGGCAGGTAATACCGCGGTATATTCCGTGTAGCGCTTTTCGTGTCTTATACTCACTCCGTTGTCTCGATGGTTTCTCTCTGAGTTGTTTTAGTGCCTTCTTCCCGTCACTGGAGATGGTCGCCCTGGGAGGGACGAAGACCGGCCTTCCGTCAACTCGTGATGAAAGGTCTTTCACTTCGGACGTCTTTTTGACTCCGGCTGCGCAGACTTCGGCGTTCGGTCGTCCCACGGCGCTCCTCTCCAGGTCTTGGGATCCGGCTCGAAGGACCAATTTTTGTGAGGGTGACGTTTGGTCACCCGCGCTGTTCATTCACTAGGCTCAGATCAACCACGCAAACAACAAGAGTGCCTTGCAAGGGAGAGCTGACGAGCAGTTCAAGCTTCCTCTCTCAACTCCGTCAGTCTGCTGCTCGCTCTCCTCTTTTATTTGGTGCACACAACATTTGTATCAAAACAACTTCATGATTCCTTCTCCTCCTATCTCTACGACTTCCTCGTGTCCTTGAACATGATACCTCCCAGTGCTGGGTACATAACAGCTACAATACTTGAGTCAAACACTCATACATTCTTTTTGATTAACATTCTAAATCTACTTACTATAATTACTATAGCATTGAAACGATAATAGTAATAACAACAATAATTCTTCTCACATGCCCAAAGCTGGATTCGAACTCTCCCTCTGGGGTCTTCAGGCGGTTTCAGTCAGGTTGTCTGTTACAGCAATTGTCAACTGGCCCGCACCGGCCCTGGATCGATTCCCGGCCATGGCCATTGCTTTTAAGTGGATTTCATTTATCGGAGTTGAATCTTGTTTGATTTTTTTGAAGGCGTTTCACCTCTCATCCAAGAGCCGTTCGAGGCAGATTTGATGATATGACGCTCATAGGCTATATAGCCTTTTCTTTTTGGGGGGAATGGATTGGAGGCTGCTCCAACATTGAGGTTTGGACTGTGACAAAGCAAAATGGACAACCTCCACCAGAATAAGTGTTTCAAGAAAATAAGTTTGAGCGTATTAACTTCAAAAGGCCATTTTCTTGCACCTGCTCTCGCTTACGGCCATACCACCCTGAGAACGCCCAATCTCGTCCGATCTCGGAAGCTGAGCGAGGTCGGGCCTGGTTAATACTTGGATGGGAGACCGCCTGGGAATACCAGGTGCTGTAAGCTTTTTGCACTCCTCCACTGGGTCAGCAGAGGCTGAACATTGAGATTTAATGTTGCACTATTGTACATAGTTTGAGATTTAATATTTTATGAGTGTGTGTGTGTGTGTGTTTGTGTGTGTGTGTGTGCGTCCGTGTGTGTGCGTCCGTGTGTGTGTGTTTGTGTTTAAATAAAATGAATTTTCCACTTTGGTCCACACTATTGTCAACATTTCTGTCTTCGCAAAAGCCAACTCAGATTCCTGAATGAAAACAACATCTAAAGAACTCAAGTATCATACTAACAACACTAATATTCCATCTGTCTATCCCCAACTGAATTAACTCCACACCTATCTCATCAGATTATTTGTAACAGAATAAGCAGATAACGTAGCATTTCCCTGTTCATATCTGCTACTTGCAATTTAGAAAGCGAGATTATGGGGTTACTGGAAATGTCTCTTTATTGAATAGGGACATAGAAAACTTTATTTTGTGGGTGTGTAATTTACCTATTGTATTGATTTGTCCTTAAAGTCTAATGGTGGCCAGCAAGGCTGCTGGACTCGTTCAGCCCCAGAGGTTTCACACACTGGGCCCGGGACCCCTGGGCTCCCCCCTGGGCCCTGGACTTATCTCCATACACTGCATAAATGGCTGATGCGAATGCACTTTGATGCACTAATGCACTTAAACTTTGAATTTTCAGGTTCCAGTTCAGATGATGAATATTGAGAAGAGATTTGAAACCTATCGTGACCAGATGTTTAACACATCGGTCCTTCACCTCCCATTTAACAGCTCTCACTCCATGTTGCTGCTGTTGCCGGACGACATGGCAAAACTGGAGAATGCAATTTCTGCCGCTCATGTTACCAAATGGCTGAAATGGATGAAATACAGGTGTGGAAAATGGAGACTCAACGGCTAACTCTTGGTTATTGATGTGGCGGTTGGCTCCTGTCCGTCACCTCATGGTTGTGTCTGTTCCCCAGGAAATACAGTGTTTATATTCCCAAATTCTCCATCAAAACGTCATACTCACTGAAGACTGTGTTGACTGAAATGGGGATGGTAGACATGTTTGGTGACAGAGCAGACTTGAGTGGTATTGCAGAGGGGCAACAACTGGCAGTCTCAGACGTAGAGATGTAAAACAGGAACAGCATCAACAATGAGCACAGATTTCTTTCTGACAATTAATTATGTCTGGTATTTCTTGTAGGTTGTCCATCAAGCTACCCTGGATGTTGATGAGGCTGGAGCCACTGCCGCAGCTGCTACAGGCATCACAATAACACTTCACTCCTATAATTATGTTCCAGTCCTGAAGTTCAATCGTCCCTTCATGGTTATCATCACTGACCACAGCTCAGATAATATCCTCTTCATGGGCAAGATTACCAACCCAAACATCTGATGCACTAAATGCCGGTTTTGCACAATAAGAATTGCATCACATATAAAGAGCCTTAAAAAAGAAACATTTGCCTTGTAGAGTCTCACTTATTAGAATGTTTCTGAATCAGCTCTAAAAATAAAATAAGTGGCTGAATAGCACAATTTTAATCTGGTTTGAGACGGGGCTCCCGCTGTGAGCGGCCGACTACAGACAGGGCTCCCGCTGTGAGCGGCCGACTACAGACGGGGCTCCCGCTGTGAGCGGCCGACTACAGACGGGACTCCCGCTATGAGCCGACTACAGACGGGGCTCCCGCTAGGAGCAGCCGACTACAGACGGGGCTCCCGCTGTGGGCGGCCGACTACGGACGGGGCTCCCGCTGTGAGCGGCCGACTACGGACGGGGCTCCCGCTGTGAGCGGCCGACTACGGACGGGGCTCCCGCTAGGAGCGGCCGACTACAGACGGGGCTCTCGCTGTGAGCGGCCGACTACAGACGGGGCTCCCGCTGTGAGCGGCCCACTACAGACGGGGCTCCCGCTGTGAGCGGCCGACTACAGACGGGGCTCCCGCTAGGAGCGGCCGACTACAGACGGGGCTCTCGCTGTGAGCGGCCGACTACGGACGGGGCTCCCGCTGTGAGCGGCCCACTACAGACGGGGCTCCCCCTGTGAGCGGCCGACTACCCGCCCTGCTGAGGCAGAGCCGTCTGGGATGGAGCGTTACCGCGGCGATCCAGCTCAGTGGGCTACATTGCCTCGGCTGAGGAGTACGACAGTGTGAAGTCCCGCAGTGAGCTGATGTTTGAGAAACAGTCTGGGAGACACGGACTGGTGACCCGAGTCACACACGCTGCCAGTACGTTCCAGAAACATTTAAACACATGAGATATAGAAGCATAAGTAGCTTCATTTGAGTTCTGAGCTTTGGTGTCTGTGTGGAGCTGTGAAACCACAAGAAGAGGGAGGAGCCATCAGCTGTACGCAGAGATCAAGCCGGCTGTGGATGGAGCCACTACATCATTAAACACATGCGCAACAAACGACGACAATGAGCTCAGAGTCCTCAACCCAAAGTCTGATTTAAAAAGATCAAAAGTGGCGTAAATGTCTCGTCCTGACAGGAGAAGGATAACTGGAGCGGCATCGCTCGTACAGTAGACCGACTCTGCCTCTTCCTGGTTACCCCGGTGATGACCTTTGGCACCGTAATCGTCTTTCTGACAGGAATCTGTAACCAACCTCCTCATCTGCCCTTCAAAGGAGCCCCGCATGACTCCAGAGAGGAGAACCCACGCCTGCTGTGATGCACACACACAGCCAGGGCTTTTTCCATCGCCATCGCTTCTCTGGGGGAAATGTTGCATTTCTTTATCTTCATAACAACAAATCTTGAATGGCAAATTTTAGAGTATTTTATAGGGAAGTGAAATAATGTTTGGACCTCTTATCGGGCAAAGAGAAGTTGTTAAGAACTGCTCTAAAAACACCACCTCAGGGGGACTATATCCAAATCTCTCCGTTTACTGATGGGACGTTGAAACGTCAATACGTGGATTCATACATTTAGAACTGGACGTTGCACCAGAACTGGAAGCGCGGACTGATACATTTTTATCAGCGGTCCTGCTTCAGCCTCCGGGGTTTAATAACAAATACGAAAAATATGAAAATTTTAATTTTGGAAACATTGTTGTCGGTTGCCGGCTTTTGCAAAATTGCTAAATACGCGCTAGCATGCATGTTTTTAAGCTATCGTAGCGGTATGTTTTACCATGCCCGCGCCCTATAATCCGGAGCACCTGATGTATGTGTTAAATACAGAAACAGCACCCGTAACTGAGGCTGCACCTTTTAGTACGGTGCGCCCTTTGGTCGCGAACATACGGGATATAGAACATAGGGCACGTTTGTGCGTGATATCACTCCGCGTCTGCACAACGACCACAACCTCCTATCTTTAGTATTGCTGCGCCAACTGGTGGTCTTTTGGGTTGAGGATAACGGTGATCTATATGTAGCTATATGTAGCTATAGCGTCATTGGCCTCCACTCCAGCCACTCCTGGTAGTTCCTCAAAAACACTGAGTTTCTAGTGGATGCACAATCTGTGGAAGCCAACATAGAAACTTCTGAAGAGCCAAAGTTTTTGCAACAAAAATATAGTCCCCAATTAGGTTGTTTTGTTATCACACGACCCCGTCCCCATTATCTTAAGAGAATATAAAAGAATGAGTGGAGACAGAAGAGAGAATGAGACGTTTTTGGCGCGTGTCGCTCTTGATTTAGTGTTTATTTTTGCAGTAAACTTAAAGGAGGCCTTTTCACTTTATGTTTGATTAAATTTAAGCTGATATTCCATTCTTGACATCTTTAAATTTACAGTATTCATGGGAGATTTATTTGGTCATTTTGCTTCTTTTTATTTCCCACATTTATTCATAGTTTTTATTAGATTGCAATAAATCCTATAACATTGAACAGACTGACTAAAGTCAAATGACCTGCGGTTCCCACCGATAGCCGTCATTCTGATGGTTTTTGCTGGCTGCAGCTGAAATATTCCAATGCTCCATGTCACAGAGACAGTAAATACTAAACCCTAAAGATTCTGAAGGCATGATGTAAAATAGTAACGTATAATACAGACATTTGAAGAGACAATTAAGAGAATGTTTTCATGCTTCTAAGAGTGGCCGAGGAGCCATTTAGAACTTTATAAAGATGCATTGTGTGATACCAGGAACTAATTTAACTTCAAGGCGAAGCTGCTTCTGCTTTGTCGACCATCGACTGATCTCCTGAAAGTCCACCAGCGCTTTTTAAAAACTGAATTTTTCATCTCTGGAGGGAGTAGACGGCAGATGTTTCCACAGATGTTCTTCACCAGTGGTCAGTGAGTGATGCAGCAGATGAGGGGAGTTGACTGGCTCCAACCAGAAATGACTCAATGTCTCCAGCCCATAGTGTGGATTCTCTACGAGATCAGACAGCAGCTTCACTCCTGGATCCTGCAGATTGTTGAACATGAGGTCCAGTTCTCTGAGATGGGAGGGATTGGACCTCAGCGCCGAGGCCAGAGAGTCACAGCTGGTCTCTGATAAGCTGCAGGTCCTTAATCTAAATAAAGAAGGGAAACTTTTATAAGGTTATAAGTGAAACCAGTATTAATCTAAAAGGTTAATCAAAGGCATGATCTGTAAATATTTAACTTAGTTACAGGTTAAAAAATGATAGTAATATGTAATTACCACAATTCCAACCTCTCAGGTTTGCACTGTTCCAAAGGAGAATATATATTGTTCTGGCCCTCACTCTTCCCAGGTTCTCCCACCTCTTTCCCTCCCATCTCATCATGGAGATCCATCTCACCTGTGGCTCATCTTTAAAGGCACAACCTGTCTTAGATGACTTCCTGTCTCCCTCACCATCTCCCTCCTCGTTGGCTGGTGTCTACCAGGCACCCTCACCTAGTTTTGTCTAATTTTGGTTACCATCTGTCGGCTTTTTCATTGTCCTCAAATCAATTTATCATGAATAAGTGGTCCCCGTGTGGCCCTCCCTCCTGAAGGAACTGGGCACAACACACACACTCAGAAAGTGTGAGGACCCTCGGATGGAATAATGGACATTTTTGAGAATGGTGTTTACCTCAGAGATTCCAGTCGGCAGTTTGGAAAGTGGAGAAAACCACAGAGCAGCTTCACTCCTGGATCCTGCAGCTGGTTATGACTCAGGTCCAGTTCTCTGAGATGGGAGGGATTGGACCTCAGCGCCGAGGCCAGAGAGCCACAGCTGATCTCTGATAAGCTGCAGTCAATCAATCTGAAAAATGCAGGATGAGGTTATACGGTGCAGGTCTGCATGTTATCTGCGTCAGTACTAAACCTACGTTAGTTCTTAGTTGGGTCAGACCTGAATTCACGATATTACAAGGAATTTTTTTAATGTGGTGCATCACAGCAGTGTTGAGAACAGCCTCACTTCACCATCTTAGCAGCTGGTATATAGGTAGAAAAATGAAGACTGACCTGAGCCTCTCCAGTTTACAGTTTGGACTCTCCAGTCCAGAACAGAGCCGCTCCACTCCTGAATCCTGCAGATGGTTTCCACTCAGGTCCAGAACCCTCAGATGGGAGAGGTTGGACTTCAGAGCTGAGGCCACAGAATCACAGCTGGTCTCTGATAAACTGCAGCCCCAAAGGCTAAAATAACAATTATTTTGAGAGAAGACAAATAAAAATCAACATGTACCAGAGCAAAACACAGCTTCCAAGCAACAAACCTCTGGTCCTGCACCGGCTTATCTGCCGTATGTTCCTATTTTGGGTTCTTTCAGGGCGGTTGGACAAGATCTCCAGCGTATGTAAAGTGTGTGTGGGTCAAAATACCTTCCAGTTTGTGAGACCACATTTCTCAATAGCACTCAACTCTTGTCAGGAGTTGGGACAAAGCGACCCACTCCTGACAGCTTGTGGGCGATGCTGCAGCGACCCTGCAATCCCTACACTCTCTGGTGAAACCAAATCAAAGGTTTTAGACACTGCTGGATGCTGGAAGGGTGGCTATAGTCTGGACGCAGAGTTCCCCTGACTGCACATTTCTCCAACAATGATTGGCAGCTGGTGTCACTTGTTCTCCAGATGAGAGAAGGAAAGAGAGCCCCCCCACAGTGTGTTTGATTGCCCCACTGCAAGCTCAATGCTGCCAGAAAACATTGCAGGAGCATCAATTCCCCTCAGGGCATCAACAAGGAGCTCAGGAAAAGGTGCAGCTGCCACCTACTAGAGACAAGCACACTGAGCTGAGATTCAAAGCCCTCTCCTCCCAAGAGAAGAGCTTGTTTGTTGGAGGCTCTTCTGGGCGATACCTGGTGCCACAGCTCCAGCTCAGCCCGTCTCTGGAGCTGAGGTGGAGCTTAGCAAGTTTCATGGTTCTCCACCACTTCCTCTCACTGAGGACCTTCTCAGCTGGTGGTTTCTGCTCCACCTTCCAAGTTGAGCAGGTGATACTTCTGCATTCCTGCCACCAGTGTCTCTGCAGAAAGACTCTTCTCTACTGTTTTATATTAGATTGTAGAAAATTAGGATTTTTGGTTGTTGATCTTAGATGTTGTTGACTAAGAGCAGGTTTTTCTTTAATAACATAGAGAGATTCGATGAGAAGAGCAAATGTATTATTTTATGAGCTACTTCCACTACTATTATACACATACTTCCATATTGTCTTAGATTGCAAGCTGCATTTATTGCATCGTTCATAGAAGTCATATTTGTGAGGAGAAAAACTCCAATAAGGTCATTTTCTTTAATGACCATTACAACAGAAGGAGGCGATGAACAAACAGATTTATATAAAAATGTGTGAAAACTTATGTGGATGGACCTTTTTAAAATGGTTGCATTGTGTAGAATCGGTGTAGAATCAACTTGTTGACTTCTGATTTGGACTCCAATGGAAGTGAGGTGCAACAATTGTGGATGCTGAAAGCTTCAGATCTTCATGAAGGTTTCTGTGGTTGGACTGACCTGCTGCCCCTTTAAGAGGGAGGCAGGTTTGGGCTTCTGGCTGGAATGAAGCCACCTCAGATGAGAATGACTGCAGGCTTTCGGTACCAAGGTTTAACAGGGTGCTCACTTCACACTTGGGCTTTTCTCTTTTTTGGGATGGCTTTTCTCAGTAGAGAAGGGGCATGGCACACTGCAGCAGCTTTCTTTTTGGGTTTCTAGTTTTCCTTCTGATCTTTAAAAGACAGGAAGAACCATTTTTGATTGGTCTGAATGTTTGGGCGGTTTTGTGGCCAGCCTAAAATAAAACAAGACAAATCTACAACTGATACTTCCTTTCTAGTCATTGATGACCATCCTCACATGGGACAGATTTCCACAACCAATTTAATACTGCAAATCTGTCCTGTGTGGTCTTTTTTCTGAGAACTGTAACACTACGTTTATAACAAAGATCAACATGGAAACAGTTATTGTCTAACTAGTTACACCTGGGAAAGTACTGGATCATCTCTGACTGACCTGAGAGTCTCCAGCTTACAGAGAGGATCCTGCAGAGAAAACCACAGAGCAGCTTCACTCCTGGATCCTTCAGCTGGTTCCTACTCAGGTCCATCTCTCAGATGGGAGGGATTGGACCTCAGCGCCGAGGCCAGAGAGTCACAGCTGATCTCTGATAACCTGCAGTCACTCAGCCTGGAAAAGGAATAAATGGGGCAAATAAAAACACATTTCTAAATCTGAAAATGAAGAGAAAAGCAGAAAATGTAAAGAAATTTAGAAAAGACCAACAGAGGCCTCCTGACCTGAGCGTCTCCAGTCTGCAGTTTGGATGCATCATTGCAGAAGACAGTAACTTTACTGTCAGGCTTTGTTCGATTAAGCTCAGCTCCCGTAGATGAGAAGGGTTTGACGTCATTGCTGAGGCCACAACTTCCCAATGACTCTTTGAAAGAAAACTACCAGACAGTCTGTTGTGTATGAAACAAAAATAGTGAGTCAAACTTTGGGATTTCTCATCAACTTATCTGAGAATCTACCTCAACACAAATGTAGCTCATTTCCTGGAAAAGCTAAATTCAACACCGTAGAGCAACAGTTTGAACGACCATCAGATCTGAAATGCAACTGAATTATTCTCAACATTTGTCTTATTTTAGAACAGCTCATAATTACTCAATATTTAAAATGATTATAGCAAATGGTTTAAAGAAACGTGCATCTTTTTATCTGTCTATCGGCTCTTTGGATATTTTGCATTTCATCCAATTTGTACGATGGTGCGTCAAGTCTTAATTCAGCGATCCGATCGATGACATCAGAGTCTCTGGTTGCATCGATTGCCCTCAGCTTCTGTTATATCTGCCTGTTTCCCTTCAAATCATTTTCACTGCACCTTTTGTTGCTAGTGATGAAGTTGCCACCTAACGGGTGTGGAAAGGGTCAAACAACTTTGTGGGTCACATAAAGGCTCCAAACGGAACCGCCACAAAGACCTAAAACACCCATTTAAACCAACGAGGCCGGCTGTTTTTACGTTGAACAAATGAAGCAAAATAGTCACGTGTCATTAGTTAAAATGTGTTTTTCTGTTGTTTGAATACGATGTATACAACAAACAAAAGTGATTTAATGACATGACAGTAATTTCATGATAGTCAGTTAACTTGTGGCTCCTATTATTCCTGCCTTATGTTGGTTTGTCTGGATTGACCTTTGAACTTATATCCAGCCAGTGTTGAACATTTCTGGATGAATTGTTGTGTTTTTAATTTATGGACGCTGCAATGGAGATAAAGAATTGAAGGAATGACCACTGGAGGGGGTATTGCTACCTGACATGATCCACTCGCTTGATTTAAACGCCGATGTCCGGCCCCAAAAATCTTTACTTACTCGGCCTTCCTGCAGTTCCTCACAGCTGGAATCAGGCGACGTCGTCCCTCATCTGAGGTGTTGTACTGCTGCAGGTTCAGCTCATCCAGAACCTCCTCTGACATCTGCAGCAGGTAGGCCAGAGCTGAACAGTGGATCTCTGACAGTCTCCTCGTGATTTCTTCTCTGACTTCAGGAACTCTTGGATCTCCTGATGGACTGACTGATCCTTCATCTCCATCAGACAGTGGAAGATGTTGATGCTTCTGTCTGGGGAGATTTTATAACTGTCTCCTCCTTCAGGTTGTTGAGGACCTTCTGGATGGTTTCTGGGTGGCTGTTCCTCTGATCCAACAGTCCACCCAAGATCCTCTGATTGGACTCCAGAGAGAGACCATGAAGGAAGCGAACAAACAAGTCCAGGTGGCCATTTACACTTTCAAGAGATTTCATTAGTGCTCTCCTGAGGAAGTCATCAAGAGATATGGCTGGATCGTTATTTGTGAACAACCATGAAAACCAGGAAAAGGGGTTTGGTTTGGAATATTTTAGGAACTGATTTATAACCTGTGTCTTTCCTGGTGTAACGGTGGAACATGTAGACGGCAGCCAGAAACTCCTGAACGCTCAGATGAACAAAGCAGTAGACTGATTTCTGGAAGATCACACTCTCTCTTTTGAAGATCTCTGTACAAACTCCTGAGTACACCGACACCTCGGAGACGTCCAGTCCACATCGCTCCAGGTCTTCTGAGTAGAACATGATGTTTCCTTTCTCCAGATGTTCAAACGCCAGCCGACCCAACTTCAGAAGGAGTTCTTTGTCAGCCTCAGTCAGTTCCTCTGGTCTCTGCTTTCCTCCATACTTCTGCTTCTTCCTCTTTATCTGAACCCTCAGGAAGTGTGAGTAGAGGTCAGTCAGGGTTTTGGGCAGCTCTCCTCTCTGGTCTCTGGTCATCATGTCCTCCAGAACTATAGCAGTGATCCAGCAGAAAACTGGGATCAGACACATGATGTGGAGGCTCCTGGAGGCCTTGATGTGTGAGATGATTCTCTTGGACAGATCTTCATCACTGAACCTCCTCCTGAAGTACTCCTCCTTCTGGGAGTCAGTGAAGCCTCGTACTTCTGTGATCCTGTCAACACACGAGGGAGGAATCTGATAGGCTGCTGCAGGTCTGGAGGTGATCCAGATGAGAGCTGAGGGAAGCAGGTTCCCCTGGATGAGGTTCACCAGGAGCACGCCAACGGACGATACTTGTGTGACATCAGAGATGAGCTGATGGTTGTTGAAACCCAGTGAAAATCTGCTTTCATCCAGGCCATCAAAGATGAACAGAAGTTCCAGACAGTCAGATCTTCTGCTCTGATCTTCTGTAATGTTGGATGGAAAACATGAAGCAGTGAGAGAAGACTGTGCTGCTCATCTCTGATCAAGTTCAGCTCCCTGCATGAGAGCGGAAGCACCAGACTGATGTCTTGGTTCTCCAAACCTTCTGCCCAGTCCAGACTGAACTTCTGCACTGAGAAGGTTTTTCCAACGCCGGCGACACCGTTGGTCAGAACCACTCTGATGTGTCTCTGTTGCTCAGATAAGACTTTGAAGATGTCCTGGCACTTGATTGGAGTGTCCTGGATGTTCTTCTTGGAGGTTCTCTCAAGCTGTCTCACCTCATGTTGTGTGTCCACCTCCTCACTTTGTCCCTCAGTGATGTAGAGCTCAGTGTAGATCGTGTTCAGCAGGGTTCCACTTCCTGCTTCATGAGTTCCTTCAGTCACATGTTCACATCTTCTCTTCAGACTCATCTTATGACCTTCTATCACCTCCTGCAGATCACTTCCTGAACATAAGTAAACCAATGATTTCCATCTATAATAAATCATCAACACAACTACAAATTCATGACATCACAAATTAAATCTCATATTGAACAGTTTTACTTTGTTGGGCTTCATTTCAGCATCTCCAGATCTGCTTCCAGATTGTGAACAAGAGGACTCTCCTGGTGGAGCTGACTGGTCCCAGTTTGATAGGATGTGCTCCCCCCTCTCACTATGAAACACATCTCTATTAGTCCTTTGATTTATAGGATGAAAGAACCTGATCAAGACTCAGTTTGTTCCAGCATTTATGTCTGAATTCATCTTTCAGTTTAGACATGATTCTTGTTTCTAATCAACAATATTCACATTAAGTCTATAACTATATGACTGTCTGAGGTTTAAGTGTTAAACATCTCCAATAATAAACTCACAACCTGCTGCTGTTAATGTGACTAACAGCTGCACACAAACACATCATCACGCTTTAGTTTTCTTACATTTCCTCTGAACTTCTGAAGTTATTCCCCACTTTGGACTGGTCACTCTTCAGGGACACACAGCTGGGCACTGTGGACTCTGCTCTGTCCTCGTCCATCCTGAGGAAACATCAGAAATAGTGATGAGACTGTGATGAAGGTAAATAATCTGTAGAGGTTGTAGTTAATAATCCCAATTCACTGCATTTTTATCAAACAGGAACATTTCAGATCAGGGGGGCCGTTCTTCCCAATCACACCTCTCCAGGTCTCACTGTCGCTGCCGACGTGATCATTGAAGTCACCCA
Organism: Takifugu flavidus; assembly: GCF_003711565.1. Taxonomy (NCBI): domain Eukaryota; kingdom Metazoa; phylum Chordata; class Actinopteri; order Tetraodontiformes; family Tetraodontidae; genus Takifugu; species Takifugu flavidus. Next base: position 13,750,984 of record NC_079523.1, on the reverse strand, counting down.
GGAGGACGAGGGAGCCCCCAGAAGGAGCACTCTCCAGCACTCCCTCTAAGGACTCCAAAAAGGGTGGATACGCTGAACTGCTGTTTGGGCCACAGGATCCGTCCCCCCACCCAAAGGTGAAGGGAGGCTACCCTCTCATCCACCGGGGTAAACTCCAATATACAGGCACTGAGCCGGGGAGCAACCAGAATTGCCACCCCTGCCCGTCGCCTCTCACCATCGGCAACTCCAGAGTGGTAGAGAGTCCACCCCTCTCGAGAAGACTGGTTCCAGAGCCTTGCTGTGCGTCGAGGTGAGGCCGACTATATCTAGTCGGAACTTCTCAACCTCGCGCACCAGCTCAGGCTCCTTTCCCACCAGAGAGGTGACATTCCATGTCCCTAGAGCCAGTTTATGCAGCCGGGGATCAGACCGCCAAGGTCCCTGCCTTCGGCCGCTACCCAACACACAATGCACCGACCCCCTTGGCCCCCCTACAGGTGGTGAGCCCACGGGAAGGGGGTCCCATGTTGCCTCTTCGGGCTGTGCCCGAGCCGGACTCCCTGGGCAGAGGTCCGGCCACCAGGCGCTCGCCACGTGCCCCGGCCCCAGGCCTGGCTCCAGGAGGGGGCCCCGGTGACCCGCATCTGGGCAAGGGAAACTTGGCACCAATGTTGTTCAGCATCATTAGGGGGTCCTGGGCTACGCTTTGTCTGGTCCCTCACCGGACCTGTTTGCCATGGGTGGCCCTACGAGGGGCATAAAGCCCCAGACAACGGAGCTCCTAGGATCATTGGGACAGGCAAACCCCTCCACCACGATAAGGTCGTAGCACAGGAGGGTATTGGACTTCTGTGCTCGTCTCAGATTGTCCATAACAAACACCTTGTTCAGGCATAAAGGCGTCCACATGTGCACTTGGCACCAGGACGCCTTAGGCTGCAGATCGATGATCGACTTTGTGGTCGCGTCATCGGATTTGCGGCCGCATGTTCTGGACACTCGGGTGAAGAGAGGGGCGGAGCTGTCAACTGATCACCACCTGGTGGTGAGTTGGCTCCGATGGTGGGGAAGGATGCCGGACAGACCCGGCAGACCCAAACGTGTTGTGAGGGTCTGCTGGGAACGCCTGGCAGAGTCTCCCGTCAGAAGGAGCTTCAACTCACACCTCCGGGAGAGCTTTGACCATGTCCCGGGGGAGGTGGGGGACATCTGTATCTAAATGGAGAGCTGGAGCACTCTGCAATGATGGATATTGTTGGGAAACTTTAAAATATATGCCTAGGAATTTTTGTGAGATGATGTTAACCCATGTAGGAGAAATTACCAGTTAAAAACAGAAGCAGTTTTCAGTTTTAAAAGATTTACCACACTAAAATTAACATGGGAGTTAATGGGAGCGAACGCCTGACACGTTGGTGCACCGTTTCATTTTAAGGACCTGATGAATTTCATTTTTCACGATAGTGGAGGCTAATACCCACAAAATGATGTTTTGTATGATTGTGAAATGTTCTAAGGTAGAATTATGTGGTTCAGAAAACCTTACTTTAAAGGTGAGCCTTGAGGTCCAATACCGAACTTTAAAGGTTGGTCTTTGGACCGGTCACTCTTCAGGGACACCCAGCTGGGCACTGTGGACTCTGCTCTGTCCTCATCCATCCTGAGGAAACATCAGAAATAGTGATGAGACTGTGATGAAGGTAAATAATCTGGAGAGGTTGTAGTTAAATAATCCCAATTCACTGCATTTTTATCAAACAGGAACATTTCTAATCCATTCTGGATAACAACTGAATCAATAAATCAATGATGTCTCTGTATAATTTTCATGTTTTCAGAGTTTAAGCTGCTTTTTTTAACTGTTCCCTGCAGTGAGAAAAGAACTGGCACCTTTTCCAGCCCCTCATCCTGCAGCACTGAATGTGCTCTAAAGTTCTTTCCAGAGCAAACGTCTCTGCACTTGCAGCAACATGTTGTAGTCATGGATCCGTGAGGAGAACCGGATACAGGAAACGCCCCCACTTTGATCCCAAAACCCAACTGGTGGCCAACGGTGGTCCAGCAACGACGGGGACGCTGGTCCATCGGCCCGACAACACTGGTTTTCCACAGGCCAACATGGTGAAAGGACTGTCTTCAGCTCAGCCACTAAATTATCTGGTGCTACATAAACATACTAGACTTTTTAACTTCCCTCATTTGTTCCCCTCTTCAATTATTTCTATGATCCAAGTCCTCAAAGATCACTGCTCTATTTAAAATAGATGAAAGAAATGACACCCACTCCTGCATTTCTTTCACAGTGGTTCCACAACATAGAACAATAAACCACTGTGAGAAAACGTGCAACATTCACCCAAAATCCTGTTGGTGTCCTGTGATCCTGTGTGGATTTATTTAATTATTTTTAAAGTTTATTGTTTTAAATAATACCAAAATATCCAGCTGTAACCTGGACTGTTGAACAACTCTAATAACTTTATGAGCTTTTCACCTGTCACAAAATGTCGCTCTTCCTGCTTTGTCTGAAGAGAATACTTTCACTTTTAAAACCTAATCACAGCTTTATGGCGTATATATTACTACCATTAAAGCATTCTGGGAGGGTTTAAAGTTCTTTTAGAATCAGTAGCAAAGAGCAGAAAAATAAACTAAACTTCACTTAGAAAGACTATTCAACTATAACTAAAGCCAGAATGTAAGAATGAGAAGAATGTAAGAATGGTAAATAAGCCCTATTCATTTATAATGTATAATGATGTTTTGTGCTAAAACTAAATATGAAGTCTCTTGATTCAAATCTTGATTTTATCTCCAAACACAACTGTTAATTCTTTTCAATAATGCTCTTCGTTTCCACTCACCTTGTCGGTCTTCAGTCTTCCTGCTTAGTCTGAAAGGAATACTTTGAAAAACTGGTTTGTTGGGTTCCCAGTTTCTGGGACCGTTGTTGCTGGTGTCTACCTGCAGGGGGCGTGGAGGAGCCGCTCATCAGCCACAGCTGGCCCCGCAGACACACGCACCTGCGGTCTCTCTTCAATCTCCCGTTAGATTTAAGGACAGAACTCCCGTCTGCCAGCGGCGGAGGGTTTTCATCGCCAAACCCTGACTTCTGTGGCTTGACTATTTTTGAGAGTTTTCCTCGCGGACTTGTTTTGGACTCAGTCGAGGTCTCTCCGCCTCTCTGAGAACGCGGACCGAACTGTTCTTGTTCACTTTAAAATAAAGACGCTTTTCGGACACCATTCTCCGCCATTATTCAACCTGGTTAAATAAATAAGATTTTTGATGCTTGACAGATTTTAAAGACTTGTAAAAGCAGCATATTTCTGCAGCCCTGGAGTCCAGGAGGAGCAGCAGAGGTCAGAATGTGTCGGAGCGCGTTTAACTATTGTCTGCAGTTCCACGTGTGTCCACCGGGTGGCGGTAAAGCACCACATGATATTTCTCCTTTTTGGAACTTCTTGCTGCGTTGAGCTTTAAATCTTCACCTGTCGCTCCCTTTAAGCTCTAAACTTTGCGGTTCTGTGTGTAGTTTGTTGATTTAAATATTTCTGATGAATTCTGATGACGACTGAAACTGTCAATGGCCAATAGAAAGTTCGTCACAGTTTGTGTCACACATTTTCATTATTTGTCATTTTTGGGTCTAAACTGGGCCAGTTCTGTGAGCTGTTTTGCTTTTTCTGTGGACCAGATGTTCCAGGCAGGTTCCATCATCGGACACAGACGGAGACAGGTCACGTGACAACAGTCAGCCTTTAGTTCTTTATTACAGGAGGATCTGGTTTATATACAGAGACGAATCTGCAAAATACTAAAAAGTCTATGAACCCAAAGTACTAAAGTCTACATCCACGCACATGTGTGTATTAAGTGTTTATACACACGTGTGCGCGTACGTGCACACTGTATATTCATCTAATAACTGTTAGTTTCTAAAACACCAAAGTAGAGTCACTGAGGCACGGCTTCACCTCCTTTACACCGAGGTTTCCCTGAGCAGGTGTGATGAACTGTTGCAGAAGGAAAAGCATGGAACATGTTAATAACCGGACACAACAACACTCAGGTTTATTGTCTGACGGCATCAGTGTCTCTGGTTGCATCTGTCTGAGGAGCATTGTGAAACCAGGAGCAGTGTAAATGAGGGGGGGGGGGGGGGGGGGGCAGTGAGTGGATGCTGCATTCATCAAACACACAATAGTCAGAAGAGAAGAAGGAAGAACAGAAGCCCGTGTTCCTCAGTGTTGGTGTGGAGACGCCTGTTTGGAGGAGCAGGAAGCAGGCTGGACTCTTCCAGCTGGCTTTAATGCCACTTCTCTTCTGAGAACCTCCCAGCAGCTTTCTCTCCACCATCTTTTTACGCTGAAGGGTTTTGATCATTTCAGGTCAGATGTTCTTGGACTGAGGTTAAACATGTTTGTTCTTGTGCTCGGAGCGAACCGACGATCCTCTAAAGTCAGGCATCCTAAAGGTGGATGTTTTCTGAGGCCTGGAGGCTTTAAAGTGGCGCTTTTACCCACTTGTCCTCGTTCTGTTGGAAACTTGATCCAAAAACCTTTTCTGGAGCTTCATGTTCTGCTTTTTTGAAGGAATGAAATGGTTTCATCAGCGCTGCCGGGGGCTGAGCAGGCTTCATAAATCTGAAGCTCTGAGATCCTTTAAAGATCTCCTGGAATCAGCAGATGGGGGTTTGATCAAAAACTGTAAGAATCAGTCAAGCTATCAAATCTTGACTCAGTCCAAGCGTGAACCAGTCCATCCAGAGCTGATTATGGCTCAGCCAGGAGGAAAGCACGGCCTGGGGGGGTTCATATGGAGCAGGCCCACTCTGGCTCTATTGCTACTGAAAACAGCCCTTCAGCACAGCAGCCTGGAATACAGTTCTGGAGAACACCTGTTCCCAACAGAACCTGTTTAAAACGGGACCAGTAAAGATGCCCGGCGTGACCACGACCACGGGGAGAGAGGGGGGGGGCAGAGACAGGCGGTAACGCCGCTGCCCACCGATTCACCTGGAAACAACAAAAACCCCAGCAGCTTGGACCCAATATGGCAGCGTGTTCCTCAGAAACGCTCCTCAAACTCTCCCCACAGCTTCATTGCTAAACAGAAACAAAATTTTTTTTCCCGTGCTAAATGGAAAGTGTTTGTCCTTTGGTGGTCCAACAGGACCACGATTTGGATGGATGGATGATTTGATGTTATTGAGAATAAAAACAGCTGAAAATGGAAGCGGAGATGTTTCAGAGCACCAGAGTTCAGAAAGAGTTTCTAATCAAACACCGCCTGTTGGGAATGATGAATGGATGAATTTTTATTTAATTTAGACTAATTTAGACTAATTTTAACATCCTTTATGCCAGTTCCATAGAGCGCGCACACACACACTAGCAAAGATGATATCCAAACAGCCAAATAAATGGGAGTCAAAAGAAATCATTTAAAGCTCATATGTCAGAGTCAAGGTCGAGGGTTTTCTATGGCCCCCGGGATGATATTGATTTATTATTAGAACCGGCCCACAGGCCGCAGATGTTTTACACAGGCCAATACTACATTTCCCACAATGCAACGGTGACAGTCTGAGTGGGAGGTGGCTTCATTTCATTATTTATCAGTAGTCATTAGCATAACAGCAAAAGTTAACGTTCAGATACCCATAAAATGGCAAAAGGGAAGGTGGACACTGAGAACCGGGGGTTCAAACAAGGTGGGAGTGGGAGCACATGTTCACGGAGGCAGCTGGGAAACCTGGGTGTCTTCTGTGTGGAGAAAGGGTGGCGGTAATGAAAGAATATCATCTGAGACGGCATCATGAAGCTAAACACGCGGACAAAGACAAGAATATGGACATGGAACAAAAGCTACAGAAGGTTGAGGAGTTAAAACCAGGCCTCAAATCTGGACAGGCTCTGTTCAGAAAAGCCAAATCTCAAAGCGAGGCTGCTGTCAAGGCCAGTTTGATTCTGGCAGAAGAGATCGCTCAATCAGCCCGGCCATTTCCAGAGGGGGATTCCATCAAACACTGCATGCTTAAAGTTTGTGAGCAAGTTTGCCCAGACAAAAGGCAACTCTTTTTAAACGGGAGCCTGAGCAGAAACACCATTGTTGTCCCTCAATCTAAAAGAGCAGCTGGAGAAAAAGGGGAAAGATTTCATGGCATCTTCCCTGGCTGTGGATGAGAGCAGCGACATTAGAGGGGACTCCAGCCTCAACGTGACAGAGGAGTTTCTGGCGTTACGTCCTGTGCACGGCACAACCACAGGACAGGATTTGTATGAAGAGGTGTCAAGATGGAAATGAGATGGAGCTGCCTCGGGAAAAACTGGTGGGTTGGACAACAGACGGAGCACCTGCCATGTGTGGACACAGGAGTGGACTGGTGGCCAAGATACGGGAGAAGATGCAGGAGGAAAACTTTACGCTGAACTGACAGCTCATCATTGCATCATACACCTGGAATCGTTGTGTGCTGAAGCCCTGAACATGGAACATGGAATGTTCACCATCACGCACGCAGGGAACTTTATCAGAGCCAAAGGTTTAATTCAGCGCCAGTTCAAGGCGTTTCTGAGCCAGTGGCAAACGCAGCGTGGTGATTTGCCCCATCACACTGAGGTGCGATGGCTAAGCCAGGGAAAGGTGCTGCAGAGATGTTCCAGCTTCCTGAGGAGATCGGATGTTCTTGGACAGCAAAGGGAAAGACACGACTCAACTCCCAGACCAAAGGTTCTTGTGTGAAACGGCTTTTCTGTGGGACATTCCGAGTCATCTGAATGCAATGAAGCTGCAGCTGCAGGGTCGGGGTGGTGTCCCCTCTGATATGTACAGTACAGTGAAGGCCTTTAAAACCAAACGGACTCTGTGGGAGGCACAGATGCACAAAGGAAACTTGAGCCACTTTCCCAGCTGCCAGACCCTGAAAGAGAAGCTCTCTACCAGCGTGTTCCCGAGCGCACAGTTTGCTGATTAAATGAGTGTTCTCGCCGCTGACTTCCCACGCCGAGTCACTGACTTAAAAGCACCAAAAAGCAGGTTTGAACTGCTCAGCCGTCCGTTTGAGGTTGAGGTGGAAAGCTCAGCACCAAAGCTCCAAATGGAGGTGATTGAGCTCCAATGCAGTGATGCCCTGAAGGCAACACATGGGGCAGTGGGTGCTGCGGAGTTTGCCCGTTTCCTCCCCGACACACATCCAGGCTGCTCCAACGTTGCCTGTGTTTGGCAGCACAGACCTGCGGGAACAACTGCTTTCTTTGATGAAGCTGAACAAAACATCACACAGAAGTGGACTTCCTGCTGAACACCTTCACTCAATTGTGAGGAGTTCCTCAGCTCAGAGCCGGACCCCCAACATTGATGAACTCGTCCAAAAGATGAGACACCACCAAGTATCAGCCTCAAACAAATGACATTAAGGTTTAAAAGTTAAAGGTAAATATTTTTCACTGCACATGTGCCTTTTCCTTGAAGAAAGTGTTGTTTTTGCTTCATAGATTTTTGCACTTTATGTTATTGTATTTCAATCCAATTATGTTCTAAAAATATTTCAGTTGAGTGAATGATAGAAAATTGCTGTTATAATTTTTTTCTTTGAAGTAAATTTAGCCCACTTTTGCTAAATGAGAAAATCTACTGATGGTGCCTTGAATAATACCGCTTCATTCATTTAATGTTCATGTTATGGGGATTTTATAGAAAGCAAATTTGTCTTTTGTGCCTCTTGAAAATTAAAAATGACTGACAGAGCCATAAGAAACTATTGCTTTATTTATCTGATCATATTGTAAAATATTTGTTAGGTTTTCAGTTGGTTCAGTTTGGTTCACTAGACCAAGGGTCACCAACACGTTGCCCGCGGGCACCCGGTCGCCCCTCAGAACCACATGAGTCGCCCACCGGCCTGTTCTAGAAATAGCTCAAATAGCACCACTGACCAATGAGCTGCATCTCATTTATTTGGTTTGCTATTCTTGTTTAAATCACACTTACACATAAACTGGAAATAACAATATATTTAAAAAAACTTACTGAACTTACTGAACTATGACCTAGTATAGTTCAAAGGTCAGTATGATGCGCATGACCAAAACGTAGCGTCTACGCAGATCGCTACGACCAAACAGCCTAGCGGGCGCAGCCAAAACGAGGAGACGACTGACCCATAAAAAGATGGCAGAAAAAAGAAAGAAGACAGATCATTTTCACCATGAAAGTTTCTTTCTCCACAAGAGAAGAACTTCTCACTCTCCTGCCCCTAAAGACAACTACGAGGGGAGTTGACATATATAACGAGGGGAGTTGACACATATAACGAGATGAAGGAGTTTTTGGTGGAGAAAAAAGTGCCGCTGGAAAAGCTGGTATCAGTGACTACAGACGGGGCTCCTGCTGTGAGCGGTCGTCGCAAAAGCCAACTCAAGGCGGCAGATTCCTGAATTGAAAACAATATCTAAAGAACTCAAGTATCATACTAACAACACTAATATTCCATCTGTCTATCCCCAACTGAATTAACTCCACACATATCTCATCAGATTATTTGTAACAGAATAAGCAGAAACGTAGCATTTCCCTGTTCATATCTGCTACTTGCAATTTAGAATTTGTCAATAAAACTATGCTATGACACAAACTACAGTTTAATAGATGGCTGTGCTCCTAAAAAGAGCAGCATTTGTGGCTCATAAACCTCACAGACACTGCTATGCTCTTTAAACATTTTTATGATCGTGAATTTTTCAATCAAATATCTTCTCTTTGATAATGCCCAAAGCTGGATTCGAACTCTCCCTCTGGGGTCTTCAGGAGGTTTCAATCAGGTTGTCTGTTACAGCAATTGTCAACTGGCCGCACCGGCCCGGATCGATTCCCGGCCATGGCACATTGCTTTTAACTTGATTTCATTCTGTGACAAAGCAAAATGGACAACCTCCACCAGAATAAGTGTTTCAAGAAAATAAGTTTGAGTGTATTAACTTCAAAAGGCCATTTTCTTGCACCTGCTCTCGCTTACGGCCATACCACCCAGAGAACGCCTGATCTCGGAAGCTAAGCAGGGGCGGGCCTGGTTAGTACTTGGATGGGAGACCGCCTGGGTCTTTTTTTCCTCAGACAACCATAACAGTAAACAATGTAACACGCTTGCAGCTGTTTGAAGATGGTGGAGCTGACTGCACACTGTTGGCGCTTCACCTCCGGTGACCCAACACAAGGTCCGGAACCAGACTTGTGATCCCCCATCAGACGTGAAAGACAAGCAGTAAAGTGTCGTGTTTTACAACTCAGTCTTGGCTGTATACCTGCATGACGAGTGGTGGCCAGTGGATGATGTATTACGAACCACAGTCGAATCCAGACGTGTTTTGTTATCGGTAACAGAGCGTCTTTACGTCAGTGATTAACAAATTATGCTTCTTATTGTTTAGTAAATTAACTGGCCTGAAATGTGGAGGGGTAAAAGTACAATAGAGGAGCCTGGAGTTAAAGTACACTGCAATGGAAGATAGAAACTGGATCAACTGGAGCCTCAAAACTATGTGAAAGGCAACAGGAACATGTGAATGTAGTATTTTTTGGTAATATAGGACTTGTGGGAACAGTTGGTCCTCCTAAATCAGTGTTTTTTCCTCTCCAGGTCCAGTCGATTGTGGAGAGGGTGATAGTGTTCCTGCTCAGTCGGGATGTGGACAGATCTTTGGATGAGACCGTGTGTTTCTCCCTGCACCCCCGCACCGAAAGCTGCAGCCTGTTGTGGGGAGAGTCAGGCGATCGGCTTCTACACTGTCAAACACAAAGGTGTGATGGTGGGTGTGGGAGGGAAGCGGCAGTTTTACAGTCTTTCACAGAGAAGGTAAGCTCCAGCTACATGTATGGGGCAGACCAATGGGTAGGGATGGGCGGGGCTTAAAATGTGTATATGCTCTCACCGCCAATGCATTTAGGCTACTGTCCTGATTAGTTGGATCTGCAGAGTATGTACTGGAAGCCAATAAATAAAATTCCTGAACAACATTTAGGGCTTGTTGTTATTGATATGCTCCGTAAGGTATCCCAGAGGGGGCTGCTAAATAAAACACCTGATTATTAAATTCATGTTTCAGCTCCCGTTTTTCTTTTCAGGCAGCCTCTGGGACACCTGGAGTGGTCAGGGCTACTTGCTGCCTGGGTTTGGACACGCCTGGTTCAAAGCCTGACATAAAAGGCACAACATCAAAGACTAAAACTCTACTCCTAAACATAAATCCTAATATACTTAAACTATCTACTTGTGTTAGTGAAACAGCATAACAGAATAACATAACAGAAGCTGCTAAAGTGGTCTACATTTTAAACAAAAAAGTAAGAACAGGAAGACCAATGGAGAAGATACAGGAAGAGAACAAAAAGCTGCTGAGGTCAGTGACGGAGCTTCAGCATGAAGTCAGGCAGCTAAAAGAACAGCTGGCTGAGAAGGACGAGCAGTTGAGCCGGAGCACCAAAAGGCGCCAGATAAGAACAGTGGCTCATATGGACACCCTGACCCAGCTGAACCAGGCAAGGGCTGATCTCACAGTCAGCCAAGACAAGTGCTCTGATCTGGAGGAGAAGTTGCGCAGTGGAACCAATGACAGCCACCAGAGTCCGGAGCACGGAGACCACGTAGAGCTCTCCAAGAAAGAAGAGGCTCTGAAACTGCAATTCTCAGAAAAAGAACAGCAGATGGAGGGTGGATGAGGCAGAGGCTCATTGGCGTGCAGGAAGAATTCCAGAGGAAGCTCCTGGAGGGAAAGAGAGACCAGCGTGAGATGCGTGAGAGAGAGGAGAAGCTGAGACAGCAGCTTGAGAGAGGGATGAGGGAAGAGGGACGACTGCTTGAAGAAGCAGCTGACCACGTTGATCGAGTCCTGGCAGACCGAAGCTCAGCGCTGGAGAAAACACCAGTCAGAGCTGGAGGAGAAACTCCACGAACAAGAGACCCTGCGCAAACAGCAAGAGGAGGAGAGGAAGCAGGAAACTGAGCGCTTCCAAGAGAACTTCCAGCAGCTTTGGGTAAGCAGCCGCAGATTTGTTTGTCCCGTCACTCCTGGTTTTGGAAGTTTAAATGTGTGGATGTGAAAACTAAAACCAATTCCTCCTTTCATCAGAACTACATTGAAAAGAAGGAGAAAAAGAAGAAGAAGAAAGGGGTCTGGAGCAGGATTCTAAAATTTTGGAAAAAGTGAACCCCAACACTTTTCCTTGCTTCCTGCCCTCAGTAGTTTTCCACTCTACCTGTCAGCCACTCCCACCTCATCAGGCCAACTCCACTCACCTGTCAGCTCCGCTGCAGCTCATCCCAGACCTGCCTGTCTTCATCCTGCCCGCCTCGCCTGTTCCCCAGGAAACCTGCCTGCTTCCTGTCTCCGACCACGCACTCTGCCTCCGTGGCTCCAGCTATAATCTGCTTCCCCGGCTTCGACTCCTCTGCCTGGCCTCGACGTCGTCTGCCGCTCGCCCCTCATCGGTACCTCTGCCTTGCCGCCCGGCTCTGGACCCCTCCCCTCGGCCGTTCCACCAAGAGTAAACGCATTCCCTTCCCCTAATCCTAAACCCAGAGGCTCCTTTTGGGCCACTGGTCTGAAGAAGACTGTTTCCTGAAATCACGGGGCTTCATAAATGCAGAAGTTGTCCTGGAAAAAATGTTCTATGTATAATGGCTTTTAGTTTTTGGGGATTTTTTTATGCTGAAGTAATTCACAACATAATTGTGGGATCCTAAAATGAGTTTTTCCATTAATATTGTAATTTCATAATTTCAGACTGCTCAAATTATTTGCATCCTTATTTAAAAATGTAAAAAATGCAAACACTCTTTGAATCCAGCAGAAGATGTAGGTGTTCACACCCCCATGTGCATCTGCTTTCATTTATTTTATGCATTCTGTCATTTTTGCCATTTTCTGTTATAATTAAAATACATTGATATTTTATTGTGCTAGCCATTTTACCATTCAATCAGTGCATCCTTTTAAGTCCATCTCCAGCAAAATGAACAATTACCACAGCAATAGGACACACTGAGCTTTTTCTAAATGTTGAATAGGTGTAATAAAATGAAGTTAGAGCAACTGAGCGACCACAGATGCTTCAACAAGACAGAAAAGTCAGAAAGTGCTTTCAGTTGATGTGTCGTAGGCACATTGGGGGTAGATTTCTGATGACTTAATTGCTGACATAAATATTCAACTAAAAGACTAAATACAATGGAGAAAAACAACAAAACTAGCATTCCCACTAGCGCTGCTGTTTCAGTGGCTGGTTCTACAGAACACTGTCTTTGATCTGCTCTGATGATGAACGGTTAGGCAGCTTTTCCAGCCATCGAGGGTTGTCAGCAAACCAGGTCTTTCCACAGGCCTTGCAGCAGATTCACGAGAAAAAGATGAAATGCTGTCCACTGTGCCAACAATTACTTGAGGTCTTCCCACACCTGCAGAAACCACCAGAGGATGAGTACATCTTTGGAGACATGGCAGATTGTAGTTGACTATAGAAAATAACAGCTTATGTATGCACAGTAACTTTAAACATTAAAACACAAACGCTGTTCACCTTCGTAAGCGATATATAGAGGAGAGAGAGCGAGAGAGAGAGAGAGAGCGCAGTGTCGCTGAGTCTAAAGGGGAAAAAGGCGCCTACTAGCGGCGGAAGAATCCCCCCCCCCCCCCCCCCCCACCCCCCCACACACACCCGCTAAAAAAAGCTATAGAGTGTTCTCATATGATCAAATTCAATAAAACATAAGATTAAGAAAAAATGTTATGCATTGGCCGGGAATCGAACCGGGCCTCCCGCGTGGCAGGCGAGAATTCTACCACTGAACCACCAATGCGTAAATTGGGCCAAAAAAACCGAAATTTTTAAAGAAACTTAATCTGTTAATTAACCAGACTTAACTTAATTCTCAACTATAAACGAGAATAAAAGCGTTCCAAATAATGGCGTCTCTTGAGTAACTATGCTGCCATCTAGTGGTCAAATAGAGGTATCTACACGCATAAATTAACACGCACTTCACGTGGTAATTAACGATATAAAGCTTGGACAGAAATTGTCACACACTTAACAGCTTAAATACGACCACAATAATGTCGTCTGACACTAAATAAAGGGTATAATCCTCAGAACAACCATCGCAATGCAACCACCCAATTAACAAACAGAAACCCAACTACCAAACATAACAACATAAAGCAATAGCCACTAACCAAACTATAAATATGACACAGTCAGGAAAATGACTTAAAATTCGTCTGAGATAAACAATACCGTCCGAACTTCATCTGGGCCGATCTCTTCAGGCGATGAAGACAACTGGCTCCGCTCTGACGCGCTCCCAATTAACGCTGACCAGTGTGGCGCGCTCAGCGCCCCTCACTGCGCATGCGCTCAGGCTGTGACCCTTGGTTCCCTTGCTGTGACCCTGGTATTGCTGGATTATTTATTGCTGTGATAAGTCACTTGGTGTTCAGCAGCCTGATGGCAGAGGGGAAGAAGCTGTTCATGTAGCGGGAGGTTCTGGTCCGAATGGACCGTGGTCTCCTGCCTGAGGGGAGGGGGGAAAACAGTCCGTGACCAGGGTGGGAAGGGTCGGCCGTGATCCGACCTGCATACCTCCGGGTCCTGGAGATATACAGGTCCTGGATGGATGGAAGCCTGCAGCCCATCACCTTCTCGGCAGCGCGCACGACGCGCTGCAGCCTCAGTCTGTCCCTGACGGTGGCACCAGCGAACCACACGGTGATGGAGGAGGTGAGGATGGACTCGATGATGGCCGTATAAAACTGCGCCAACATCCTGGGAGGCAGTTTGAGCTTCCTCAGCTTCCGTAGGAAGAACATCCTTTGCTGGGCCTTCTTGATGAGGGAGCTGATGGTTGGCTCCCACTTAAGGTCCCGGGTGATGGTGGTGCCCAGGAAGCGGAAGGAGTCCGCGATGGTGATGGGGGAGTCCATGAGGGCAAGGGGGGGCAAAGGGGCTGTGACTTTCCTGAAGTCCACAATCATCTCCACTGTCTTCTGAGCATTCAGCTGCAGGTTGTTGTGTCCGCACCAGGACACCAGTCGAGCCACCTCCCTCCTGTAGGCAGTCTCGTTGCCATTGGAGATGAGCCCGGTGAGGGTGGTGTCATCCGCAAACTTGATCAGTTTGACAGACTGGTGGCTTGAGGGGCAGCAGTTAGTGTACAGGGAGAAGAGCAGGGGGGAAAGTACACAGCCCTGGGGTGATCCGGTGCTGATGGTGATAGAGTCCGAGACTCTTCCCCAGCCGCACATACTGCCTCCGATCCGTCAGGAAGTGAGTGATCCACCTGCAGAGGGAGGCAGGCACACTAAGCTGGGACAGCTTGTCCTGTAGCAGAGCGGGGCGGATGGTGTTGAATGCAGAGCTGAAGTCCACGAACAGGATCCTCGCGTAGGTTCCCGGGGAGTCCAGATGCTGCAGGATGGAGTGAAGGGCCAGGTTGACCGCGTCGTCCACAGATCTGTTGGCTCTGTAGGCGAACTGCAGTGGATCCAGGAGGGGGGTGGTGATGGACTTGAGGTGTGGCAGGATCAGGCGCTCTAAGGACTTCATGACTACAGAGGTGAGCGCCACAGGTCTGTAGTCGTTAAGCCCAGTGATCCGTGGCTTCTTGGGGACAGGGACGATGGTTGAGGTTTTGAGGCAGGCTGGCACCTGGCACGACTCCAGGGAGGAGTTGAAGATGTCTGTGAAGACAGGAGTCAGCTCCTCTGCGCAGTGCCTCAGGGTGGAAGGAGACACGCCGTCCGGGCCAGGGGCCTTGCGCGGGTTCAACCTGGCGAACTGCCTGCGCACATCCTGTTCACTGATGGTGAATGAAGGGGGGGAGGAGGGGGGAACTGGTGGTAAGTGATGGGGGGGGGACTGATGATGAGTGGAGGGGGGGAGGAGGAGGGGACTGCCTTTGATGGAGTGAGGTCCATGGGGGCAGTGGCACTGGGGGGGGGAGGTGTTGGGCATAGTGGAGGGACAGACTCTGACAAAGGGCTTTGTCGTCCTGACCCTCTGGAGCCTGAGGCCTGTAGTCGGTGATCTGCCTCAGGCCTCTCCACACAGAAGCAGAGTCGTTAGCAGTAAACTGCTGCTGAAGTTTCTCCGAATACACAGATTTAGCTCTCCTCAGTTCCTTGCTAAACCGGTATTTGGCCTCTCTGGAGCAGTCTCTGTCTCCACTTTTCAGCACTGCTTCTTTTCTTTCCTGATCTGTCTGAGTCTCGGTGTGAACCAGGGCTTGTCATTGGAGTAACTCACCCTAGTGCGCGTTGGTAGAATGCGCTCCTCACAAAAGTGGATATATGAGGTCCCAGTGTCCGTGTACTCATCCAGATCATGTGTGGCCCCTTTAAACATGTCCCAGTCAGTTGTATCCAGGCACGTGCGCAGCTCCTCCACAGCCTCACTGGTCCATCTCTTCGTGGTGCTCACGGATGGCTTTGTTAGTTAAAGTTTCTGTCTGTATGTGGGGATCAGGTGGACCATCACGTGATCAGACAGTCCTAGTGCAGCACGGGGGACGGCCCGATACGCGTCCTTCACTGTGGTGTAGCAGTGATCCAGCGTGTTCTCTGCTCTGGTGGGGCATTTGATGAACTGTTTGTACCTGGGGAGCTCGTATCTCAGGTTGCTCTGATTAAAGTCACCAAGCACGATAACCAGAGCGTCGGGATAGGTCCGCTCCACTTGTTGAATACAGTCCGCGAGCGTGCGCTGAGCCTCGCGCACGTCCGCATCTGGCGAGATGTAAACAGAGGCCAGAATGAATGAAGCGAACTCACGCGGAGAATAGAAGGGTCTGCAGTTGATGAAGAGGTGTTCCACAGCAGGAGAACAGTGCTGAGAGATCACGGTCACATCAGTGCACCAGTCGCTGCTGATGTAGAAGCAGACTCCACCGCCTGCTCTCTCGCCAGAGAGCGCCAGGAACAGCTGGAATCCCCCGAGGAGGAGCAGCTGGAATCCCCCGAGGAGGAGCAGCTGGAACCCCGAGGAGGAGCAGCTGGAACCCCCCGAGGAGGAGCAGCTGGAATCCCCCGAGGAGGAGCGGCTGGAATCCCCCGAGGAGGAACAGCTGGAATCCCCCGAGGAGGAAAGCTGGAATCCCCCGAGGAGGAGCGCGCTGTCCGGTGTCTCTTTCCTGAACCAGGTTTCAGTGAAGCAGAGAACACACGAGGTGGAGAAATCTTTGATCCGCATCAGCAACTTCAGTTCGTCCATTTTGTTAAAAGTGAGTTGGCGTTGGACAGAAAGATCCCAGGCAGCGCCGTGCGCGAGCCTCTCCTGCGTAGTCTCGCCAGGGCACCGGCCCGTCTTCCTCTCCTCCGCCATCTCACCTTTTGGACCAAAAAGTGAACCAGGTCGGCTGCAGGAGCCAGAAAAACTGGAAGTAAGTCCGTGGGGGTGAGAGTCCTGATGTTTAGTAGCTCTTCACGGGTGTAAGAGCAGGCAGACACACAATTAACAAACAAATAGACAAACAAGAACGCAGCGAGACGCCAAGGCGACCGCTCTGGGCGCCATTTTGGATGATTGGATGATTGCTGGCTGCAGGTGAAACAGTAAATACTAAACCCTAAAGGTTCTGAAGGCATTATGTAAAATAGTAACGTATAATACAGACATTTGAAGAGACAATTAAGAGAATGTTTTCATGCTTCTAAGAGTGGCCGAGGAGCCATTTAGAACTTTATAAAGATGCACTGTGTGATACCAGGAACTAATTTAACTTCAAGGCAAAGCTGCTTCTGCTTTGTCGACCATCGACTGATCTCCTGAAAGTCCACCAGCGCTTTTTAAAAACTGAATTTTTCATCTATGGAGGGAGTAGACGGCAGATGTTTCCACAGATGCTCTTCACCAGTGGTCAGTGAGTGATGCAGCAGATGAGCGGGAGTTGACTGGCTACAACCAGCTACCGTCTCAATGTCTCCAGCCCATAGTGTGGATTCTCTACGAGATCAGACAGCAGCTTCACTCCTGAATCCTGCAGCTCGTTCTGACTCAGGTCCAGTTCTCTGAGATGGGAGGGATTGGACCTCAGCGCCGAGGCCAGAGAGCCACAGCTGATCTCTGATAAGCTGCAGTACCTTAATCTAAATAAAGAAGGGAAACTTTTATAAGGTTATAAGTGAAACCAGTATTAATCTGAAAGGTTCATCAAAGGCATGATCTGTAAATATTTAATTTAGTTACAGGTTAAAAAATGATAGTAATATGTAATTACCACAATTCCAACCTCTCAGGTTTGCACTGATCCAAAGGAGAATATATATTGTTCTGGCCCTCACTCTTCCCAGGTTCTCCCACCTCTTTCCCTCCCATCTCATCATGGAGATCCATGTCACCTGTGGCTCATCTTTAAAGGCACAACCTGTCTTAGATGACTTCCTGTCTCCCTCACCATCTCCCTCCTCGTTGGCTGGTGTCTACCAGGCACCCTCACCTAGTTTTGTCTAATTTTGGTTACCATCTGTCGGCTTTTTCATTGTCCTTAAATCAGTTTATCATGAATAAGTGGTCCCTGTGTGGCCCTCCCTCCTGAAGGAACTGGGCACAACACACACACTCAGAAAGTGTGAGGACCCTCGGATGGAATAATGGACATTTTTGAGAATGGTGTTTACCCCAGAGTTTCCAGTCGGCAGTTTGGAAAGTGGAGAAAACCACAGAGCTGCTTCACTCCTGAATCCTGCAGCTGGTTCCGACTCAGGTCCAGTTCTCTGAGATGGGAGGGATTGGACCTCAGCGCCGAGGCCAGAGAGCCACAGCTGATCTCTGATAAACTGCACTTAATCAATCTGAAAAATGCAGGATAAGGTTATACGGTGCAGGTCTGCATGTTATCTGCGTCATTACTAAACCTACGTTAGTTCTTAGTTGGGTCAGACCTGAATTCACGATATTACAAGGAATTTTTTTAATGTGGTGCATCACAGCAGTGTTGAGAACAGCCTCACTTCACCATCTTAGCAGCTGGTATATAGGTAGAAAAATGAAGACTGACCTGAGCCTCTCCAGTTTACAGTTTGGACTCTCCAGTACAGAACAGAGCCGCTTCACTCCTGAATCCTGCAACGGGTTGTGGCTCAGGTCCAGAACCCTCAGATGGGAGAGGTTGGACTTCAGAGCTGAGGCCACAGAATCACAGCTGGTCTCTGATAATCTGCATCCTCTTAGTCTAAAATAACAATTATTTTGAGAGAAGACAAATAAAAATCAACATGTACCAGAGCAAAACACAGCTTACAAGCAACAAACCTCTGGTCCTGCACCGGCTTATCTGCCGTATGTTCCTATTTTGGGTTCTTTCAGGGCGGTTGGACAAGATCTACACCGTATGTAAAGTGTGTGTAGGTCAAAATACCTTCCAAGTTTGTGAGACCACATTTCTCAATAGCACTCAACTCTTGTCAGGAGTTGGGACAAAGCGACCCACTCCTGATAGCTTGTGGGCGATGCTGCAGCGACCCTGCAATCCCTACACTCTCTGGTGAAACCAAATCAAAGGTTTTAGACACTGCTGGATGCTGGAAGGGTGGCTATAGTCTGGACGCATCGTTCCCCTGACTGCACATTTCTCCAACAATGATTGGCAGCTGGTGTCACTTGTTCTCCAGATGAGAGAAGGAAAGAGAGCCACCCCACAGTGTGTTTGATTGCCCCACTGCAAGCTCAATGCTGCCAGAGAACATTGCAGGAGCATCAATTCCCCTCAGGGCATCAACAAGGAGCTCAGGAAAAGGTGCAGCTGCCACCTACTAGAGACAAGCACACTGAGCTGAGATTCAAAGCCCTCTCCTCCCAAGAGAAGAGCTTGTTTGTTGGAGGCTCTTCTGGGCGATACCTGGTGCCACAGCTCCAGCTCAGCCCGTCTCTGGAGCTGAGGTGGAGCTTAGCAAGTTTCATGGTTCTCCACCACTTCCTCTCGCTGAGGACCTTCTCAGCTGGTGGTTTCTGCTCCACCTTCCAAGTTGAGCAGGTGATACTTCTGCATTCCTGCCACCAGTGTCTCTGCAGAAAGAGTCTTCTCTACTGTTTTAGATTATATTGTATAAAATTAGGATTTTTGGCTGATCTCTTAGATGTTGTTGACTAAGAGCAGGTTTTTCTTTAATAACATAGAGAGATTCGATGAGAAGAGCAAATGTATTATTTTATGAGCTACTTCCACTACTATTATATACACATACTTCCATATTGTCTTAGATTGCAAGCTGCATTTATTGCATCGTTCATAGAAAGTCATATTTGTGAGGAGAAAACTCAAATAAGGTCATTTTCTTTAATGACCATTACAACAGAAGGAGGCGATGAACAAACAGATTTATATAAAAATGTGTGAAAACTTATGGATGGAAACCTTTTTAAAATGGTTGCATTGTGTAGAATCGTTGTAGAATCAACTTGTTGACTTCTGATTTGGACTCCAATGGAAGTGAGGTGCAACAATTGTGGATGCTGAAAGCTTCAGATCTTCATGAAGGTTTCTGTGGTTGGACTGACCTGCTGCCCCTTTAAGAGGGAGGCAGGTTTGGGCTTCTGGCTGGAATGAAGCCACCTAAGATGAGAATGACTGCAGGCTTTCGGTACCAAGGTTTAACAGGGTGCTCACTTCACACTTGGGCTTTTCTCTTTTTTTGGGATGGCTTTTCTCAGGAGAGAAGGGGCATGGCACACTGCAGCAGCTTTCTTTTTGGGGTTTCTAGTTTTCCTTCTGATCTTTAAAAGACAGGAAGAACCATTTTTGATTGGTCTGAATGTTTGGGCGGTTTTGTGGCCAGCCTAAAATAAAACAAGACAAATCTACAACTGATACTTCCTTTCTAGTCATTGATGACCATCCTCACATGGGACAGATTTCCACAACCAGTTTAATACTGCAAATCTGTCCTGTGTGGTCTTTTTTCTGAGAACTGTAACACTACGTTTATAACAAAGATCAAACATGGAAACAGTTACTGTCTAACTAGTTACACCTGGGAAAGTACTGGATCATCTCTGACTGACCTGAGAGTCTCCAGCTCACAGAGAGGATCCTGGAGAGCACCACAGAGCAGCTTCACTGCTGGATCCTTTAGCTGGTTAGACTCAGCTCCAGAACCCTCAGATGGGAGGGATTGGACCTCAGCGCCGAGGCCAGAGAGTCACAGCTGATCTCTGATAAACTGCAGTCACTCAGTCTGGATAAGGAATCATGGCAAGAAATGATCTCTTATTGGAGGAAAAGTCATATTACACTTGCTCAAAATCATTATTTCATTTTATTTCATTATTTAATCTGGGCCCTTGGAGTCAGGAGAGCTCTGCCCCCCACTGATAAACTGGGATATTACAGCAACAACATAGTTAAAGAGTATCTATAAAATTGACTTTCAATGGCTCATTTAAATTCATACTACACTTCTCTTCTCCAAAAGTCAATGGAGTTTATCTTGAAGCCTTTCATTGTTTAGTTGTTATGTCGAAGATAAAAGAAAGCTGACCTGAGAGTCTCCAGCTGACAGAGAGGATCCTGGAGAAAACCACAGAGCAGCTTCACTCCTGGATCCTTCAGCTGGTTCTTACTCAGCTCCAGAACCCTCAGATGGGAGGGATTGGACCTCAGCGCCGAGGCCAGAGAGTCACAGCTGATCTCTGATAAACTGCAGTCACTCAGTCTGGAAAAGGAATAAATGGGGCAAATAAAAACACATTTCTAAATATGAAAATGAAGAGAAAAGCAGAAAATGTAAAGAAATTTAGAAAAGACCAACAGAGGCCTCCTGACCTGAGCGTCTCCAGTCTGCAGTTTGGATGCATCATTGCAGAAGACAGTAACTTTACTACGGCATCTGTCAGGTTTTGGTTCTTGCTTAAGTCCAGCTCCCGTAGATGAGAAGGGTTTGACGTCATTGCTGAGGCCACAACTTCCCAATGACTCGTTGAAAGAAAACTACCAGACAGTCTGTTGTGTATGAAACAAAAATAGTGAGTCAAACTTTGGGATTTCTAATCAACTTATCTGAGAATCTACCTAACACAAATGTAGCTCATTTCCTGGAAAAGCTAAATTCAACACCGTAGAGCAACAGTTTGAACGACCATCAGATCTGAAATGCAACTGAATTATTCTCAACATTTGTCTTATTTTAGAACAGCTCATAATTACTCAATATTTAAAATGATTATAGCAAATGGTTTAAAGAAGCGTGCATCTTTTTATCTGTCTATCGGCTCTTTGGATATTTTGCATTTCATCCAATTTGTACGATGGTGCGTCAAGTCTTAATTCAGCGATCCGATCGATGACATCAGAGTCTCTGGTTGCATCGATTGCCCTCAGCTTCTGTTATATCTGCCTGTTTCCTTCAAATCATTTTCACTGCACCTTTTGTTGCTAGTGATGAAGTTGCCACCTAACGGGTGTGGAAAGGGTCAAACAACTTTGTGGGTCACATAAAGGCTCCAAACGGAACCGCCACAAAGACCTAAAACACCCATTTAAACCAACGAGGCCGGCTGTTTTTACGTTGAACAAATGAAGCAAAATAGTCACGTGTCATTAGTTAAAATGTGTTTTTCTGTCGTTTGAATACGATGTATACAAACAAACAAAAGTTATTTAATGACATGACAGTCATTTCATGATAGTCAGTTAACTTGTGGCTCCTATTATTCCTGCCTTATGTTGGTTTGTCTGGATTGACCTTTGAACTTATATCCAGCCAGTGTTGAACATTTCTGGATGAATTGTTGTTTTTTAATTTATGGACGCTGCAATGGAGATAAAGAATTGAAGGAATGACCACTGGAGGGGGTATTGCTACCTGACATGATCCACTCGCTTGATTTAAACGCCGATGTCCGGCCCCAAAAATCTTTACTTACACGGCCTTCCTGCAGTTCCTCACAGCTGGAATCAGGCGACGTCGTCCCTCCTCTGAGGTGTTGTACTGCAGCAGGTCCAGCTCATCCAGAACCTCCTCTGACATCTGCAGCAGGTAGGCCAGAGCTGAACAGTGGATCTCTGACAGTCTCCTCTCTGATTTCTTCTCTGACTTCAGGAACTCTTGGATCTCCTGATGGACTGACTGATCCTTCATTCCATCAGACAGTGGAAGATGTTGATGCTTCTGTCTGGGGAGATTTTATAACTGTTCACCTCCTTCAGGTTGATGAGGACCTTCTGGATGGTTTCTGGGTGGTTCTCCCTCTGTTCCAACAGTCCACCCAAGATCCTCTGATTGGACTCCAGAGAGAGACCATGAAGGAAGCGAACAAACAAGTCCAGGTGGCCATTTTCACTTTTGAGAGATTTCATTAGTGCTCTCCTGAGGAAGTCATCAAGAGATTTGACTGGATCGTCATTTAACAACCCAACAAACTGGAAAAGGATATTGGTTTCGAATATTTTGGAAAAGACTCCATAATCCCTTTATTCTTGATGGTGTAACGGTGGAACATGTAGACGGCAGCCAGAAACTCCTGAATGCTCAGATGAACAAAGCAGTAGACTGATTTCTGGAAGATCACACTCTCTCTCTTGAAGATCTCTGTACAAACTCCTGAGTACACCGACACCTCAGAGACGTCCAGTCCACATCGCTCCAGGTCTTCTGAGTAGAACATGATGTTTCCTTTCTCCAGATGTTCAAACGCCAGCCGACCCAACTTCAGAAGGAGTTTTTTATCAGCCTTAGTCAGTTCCTCTGGTCTCTGCTTTCCTCCATACTTCTGCTTCTTCCTCTTTATCTGAACCCTCAGGAAGTGTGAGTAGAGGTCAGTCAGGGTTTGGGGCAGCTCTCTTCTCTGGTCTCTGGTCATCATGTCCTCCAGAACTATAGCAGTGATCCAGCAGAAAACTGGGATCAGACACATGATGTGGAGGCTCCTGGAGGCCTTGATGTGTGAGATGATTCTCTTGGACAGATCTTCATCACTGAACCTCCCCCTGAAGTACTCCTCCTTCTGGGAGTCAGTGAAGCCTCGTACTTCTGTGATCCTGTCAACACACCAGGGAGGAATCTGATGGGCTGCTGCAGGTCTGGAGGTGATCCAGATGAGAGCTGAGGGAAGCAGGTTCCCCTGGATGAGGTTCACCAGGAGCACACCAACGGACGATACTTGTGTGACATCAGAGATGACCTGATGCTTGTTGAAACCCAGTGAAAATCTGCTTTCATCCAGGCCATCAAAGATGAACAGAAGTTTCCAGACAGTCAGATCTTCTGCTCTGATCTTCTGTAATGTTGGATGGAAAACATGAAGCAGTGAGAGAAGACTGTGCTGCTCATCTCTGATCAAGTTCAGCTCCCTGCATGAGAGCGGAAGCACCAGACTGATGTCTTGGTTCTCCAAACCTTCTGCCCAGTCCAGACTGAACTTCTGCACTGAGAAGGTTTTTCCAACGCCGGCGACACCGTTGGTCAGAACCACTCTGATGTGTCTCTGTTGCTCAGATAAGACTTTGAAGATGTCCTGGCATTTGATTGGAGTGTCCTGGATGTTCTTCTTGGAGGTTCTCTCAAGCTGTCTCACCTCATGTTGTGTGTCCACCTCCTCACTTTGTCCCTCAGTGATGTAGAGCTCAGTGTAGATCTTGTTCAGCAGGGTTCCACTTCCTGCTTCATTAGTTCCTTCAGTCACATGTTCACATCTTCTCTTCAGACTCATCTTATGACCTTCTATCACCTCCTGCAGATCCCTTCCTGAACATAAGTAAACCAATGATTTCCATCTATAATAAATCATCAACACAACTACAAATTCATGACATCACAAATTAAATCTCATACTGAACAGTTTTACTTTGTTTGGGCTTCATTTCAGCATCTCCAGATCTGCTTCCAGATTGTGAACAAGAGGACTCTCCTGGTGGAGCTGACTGGTCCCAGTTTGATAGGATGTGCTCCCCCCTCTCACTATGAAACACATCTCTATTAGTCCTTTGATTTATAGGATGAAAGAACCTGATCAAGACTCAATATTGTTCCAGCATTTATGTCTGAATTCATCTTCCAGTTTAAACCTGATTCTTGTTTCTAATCAACAATATTCACATTAAGTCTGTAACTATATGACTGTCTGAGGTTTAAGTGTTAAACATCTCCAATAATAAACTCACAACCTGCTGCTGTTAATGTGACTAACAGCTGCCACACAAACACATCATCACACTTTAGTTTTCTTACATTTGGTCTGAACTTCTGAAGTTTATTCGTCCACCTTTGGAGTGGTCACTCTTCAGGACACACAGCTGGGCACTGTGGACTCTGCTCTGTCCTCGTCCATCCTGAGGAAACATCAGAAATAGTGATGAGACTGTGATGAAGGTAAATAATCTGGAGAGGTTGTAGTTCAATAATCCCAATTCACTGCATTTTTATCAAACAGGAACATTTCTAATCCATTCTGGATAACAACTGAATCAATAAATCAATGATGTCTCTGTATCATTTTCATGTTTTCAGAGTTTAAGCTGCTTTTTTTAACTGTTCCCTGCAGTGAGAAAAGAACTGGCACCTTTTCCAGCCCCTCATCCTGCAGCACTGAATGTGCTCTAAAGTTCTTTCCAGAGCAAACGTCTCTGCACTTGCAGCAACATGTTGTAGTCATGGATCCGTGAGGAGAACCGGATACAGGAAACGCCCCCACTTTGATCCCAAAACCCAACTGGTGGCCAACGGTGGTCCGGCAACGACGGGGACGCTGGTCCATCGGGCCGACAACACTGGTTTTCCACAGGCCAACATGGTGAAAGGACTGTCTTCAGCTCAGCCTCTAAATTATCTGGTGCTACATAAACATGCTAGTCAGGACTTTTTAACTTCCCTCCTTTGTTCCCCTCTTCAATTATTTCTATGATCCAAGTCCTCAAAGATCACTGCTCTATTTAAAATAGATGAAAGAAATGACACCCACTCCTGCATTTCTTTCACAGTGGTTCCACAACATAGAACAATAAACCACTGTGAGAAAACGTGCAACATGAACCCAAAATCCTGTTGGTGTCCTCTGATCCTGTGTGGATTTAGTTATTTAGTTTATTGTCTTAAATTTGTCCGGCTGAGAGATGCTAACTTGCACACGATTAGATGTTGTTTGACAGGTAATACCAAAATATCCAGCTGTAACCTGGACTGTTGAACAGCTCTCATAACTCTAAGAGCTTTTCACCTGTCACAAAAAAGTTTTAAAATGTTGTTAATATCTGTTAAGACTCTCTAACAACGTTAACAGCACAATACTCACTTTACACTCAGCTTGTCGCTCTTCCTGCTTGTCTGAAGAGAATAGTTTCACTTTCACGTTTAAAACCTAATCAACAGCTTTATGGCGTATATATTACTACCATAAAAGCATTCTGGGAGGGTTTAAAGTTCTTTTAGGATCAGTAGCAAAGAGCAGAAAAATAAACTAAACTTCACTTAGAAAGACTATTCAACTATAACTAAAGCCAGACTATAAGAATGTTAAATAAGACCGATTCATTTATAATGTATAACGATGTTTTATGCTCAAACTAAATATGAAGTCTAGTTGAATTTTCTTAAGCCAAGAATTCTTCAGCTCTATGCAGCTCTTCAATAGTCACAAAAATGTTTTCAAATCTTGATTTTATCTCCAAACACAACTGTCAATTCTTTTCAATAATGCTCTTCGTTTCCACTCACCTTGTCGGTCTTCAGTCTTCCTGCTCAGTCTGAACGGATACTTTTACCTTTCCTTTTTCCTCTGTTAATGAACAACTTTATGGCTGTTGATTAATACTCCACTACTATAAAAGCATTCTGGGAGGGTTCAAGATTCAAAGTTGTTTTGCTATTTTAATGCCTTAAATATGTTTTTGCATTTAAATTAAAACTGACTAACTTAGTTAAATAAATAAGATTTATGATGCTTGACAGATTTGAAAGACTTGTAAAAGCAGCATATTTCTGCAGCCCTGGAGTCCAGGAGGAGCAGCAGAGGTCAGAATGTGTCGGAGCGCGTTTAACTATTGTCTGCAGTTCCACGCATGTCCACCGGGTGGCGAAAGAGCACCACATGATATTTCTCCTTTTTGGAACTTCTTCAGCTGCGTTGAGCTTTAAATCTTCACCTGTCGCTCCCTTTAAGCTCTAAACTTTGCGGTTCTGTGTGTAGTTTGTTGGTTTAAATATTTTTGATGAATTCTGATGACGATGAGTGAAACTGTCAATGACCAATAGAAAGTTCGTCCATTGTTCTACTGCGTCACACATTTTCATTATTTATTGTCATTTTGGGGTCTAAACTGGACCAGTTCTGTGAGCTGTTTTGCTTTTTCTGTGGACCAGATGTTCCAGGCAGGTTCCATCATCGGACACAGACGGAGACAGGTCACGTGACAACAGTCAGCCTTTAGTTCTTTATTACAGGAGGATCTGGTTTATATACAGACACGTATCTGCAAAATACTAAAAAGTCTATGAATCCAAAGTACTAAAAAGTCTACATCCACGCACACGCGTGTATTAAGTGTTTATACACACGTGTGTGCGTACATGCACACTGTATATTCATCTAATAACTGTTAGTTTCTAAAACACCAAAGTAGAGTCACTGAGGCACGGCTTCACCTCCTTTACACCGAGGTTTCCCTGAGCAGGTGTGATGAACTGTTGCAGAAGGAAAAGCATGGAACATGTTAATAACCGGACACAAAAACACTCCGGTTTATTGTCTGACGGCATCAGTGTCTCTGGTTGCATCTGTCTGAGGAGCATTGTGAAACCAGGAGCAGTGTAAATGAGGGGGGGGGGGGGGGGGGCAGTGAGTGGATGCTGCATTCATCAAACACACAATAGTCAGAAGAGAAGAAGGAAGAACAGAAGCCCGTGTTCCTCAGTGCTGGTGTGGAGACGCCTGTTTGGAGGAGCAGGAAGCAGGCTGGACTCTTCCAGCTGGCTTTAATGCCACTTCTCTTCTGAGAACCTCCCAGCAGCTTTCTCTCCACCATCTTTTTACGCTGAAGCTTTTTGATCATTTCAGGTCAGATGTTCTTGGACTGAGGTTAAAAATGTTTGTTCTTGTGCTCGGAGCGAACCGATGATCCTCTAAAGTCAGGCATCCTAAAGGTGGATGTTTTCTGAGGCCTGGAGGCTTTAAAGTGGCGCTTTTACCCACTTGTCCTCGTTCTGTTGGAAACTTGATCCACAAACCTTTTCTGGAGCTTCATGTTCTGCTTTTTTGAAGGAATGAAATGGTTTCATCAGCGCTGCCGGGGGCTGAGCAGGCTTCATAAATCTGAAGCTCTGAGATCCTTTAAAGATCTCCTGGAATCAGCAGATGGGGGTTTGATCAAAAACTGTAAGAATCAGTCAAGCTATCAAATCTTGACTCAGTCCAAGCGTGAACCAGTCCATCCAGAGCTGATTATGGCTCAGCCAGGAGGAAAGCACGGCCTGGGGGGGTTCATATGGAGCAGGCACACTCTGGCTCTATTGCTACTGAAAACAGCCCTTCAGCACAGCAGCCTGGAATACAGTTCTGGAGAACACCTGTTCCCAACAGAACCTGTTTAAAACGGGACCAGTAAAGATGCCCGGCGTGACCACGACCACGGGGAGAGAGAGGGGGGTGCAGAGACAGGCGGTAACGCCGCTGCCCACCGATTCACCTGGAAACAACAAAAACCCCAGCAGCTTGGACCCAATATGGCAGCGTGTTCCTCAGAAACGCTCCTCAAACTCTCCCCACAGCTTCATTGCTAAACAGGATTTGGGTTTTTTTGTCCGTGCTAAATGGAAAGTGTTTGTCCTTTGGTGGTCCAACAGGACCACGATTTGGATGGATGGATGATTTGATGTTATTGAGAATAAAAACAGCTGAAAATGGAAGCGGAGATGTTTCAGAGCACCAGAGTTCAGAAAGAGTTTCTAATCAAACACCGCCTGTTGGGAATGATGAATGGATGGATTTTTATTTAATTTAGACTAATTCAGACTAATTTTAACATCCTTTATGCCAGTTCCATAGAGCGTGCGAGCACACACACTAGCAAAGATGATATCCAAACAGCCAAATAAATGGGAGTCAAAAGAAATCATTTAAAGCTCATATGTCAGAGTCAAGGTCGAGGGTTTTCTATGGCCCCCGGGATGATATTGATTTATTATTAGAACCGGCCCACAGGCCGCAGATGTTTTACACAGGCCAATACTACATTTCCCACAATGCAACGGTGACAGTCTGAGCGGGAGGTGGCTTCATTTCATTATTTATCAGTAGTCATTAGCATAACAGCAAAAGTTAACTTTCAGATCCCCATAAAATGGCAAAAGGGAAGGTGGACACTGAGAACCGGGGGTTCAAACAAGGTGGGAGTGGGAGTACATGTTCACGGAGGCAGCTGGGAAACCTGGGTGTCTTCTGAGTGGAGAAAGGGTGGCGGTAATGAAAGAATATCATCTGAGACGGCATCATGAAGCTAAACACGCGGACAAAGACAAGAATATGGACATGGAACAAAAGCTACAGAAGGTTGAGGAGTTAAAACCAGGCCTCAAATCTGGACAGGCTCTGTTCAGAAAAGCCAAATCTCAAAGCGAGGCTGCTGTCAAGGCCAGTTTGATTCTGGCAGAAGAGATCGCTCAATCAGCCCGGCCATTTCCAGAGGGGGATTCCATCAAACACTGCATGCTTAAAGTTTGTGAGCAAGTTTGCCCAGACAAAAGGCAACTCTTTTGAAACGGGAGCCTGAGCAGAAACACCATTGTTGTCCCTCAATCTAAAAGAGCAGCTGGAGAAAAAGGGGAAAGATTTCATGGCATCTTCCCTGGCTGTGGATGAGAGCAGCGACATTAGAGGGGACTCCAGCCTCAACGTGACAGAGGAGTTCCTGGCGTTACGTCCTGTGCACGGCACAACCACAGGACATGATTTGTATGAAGAGGTGTCAAGATATGGAAATGAGATGGAGCTGCCTCGGGAAAAACTGGTGGGTTGGACAACAGACGGAGCACCTGCCATGTGTGGACACAGGAGTGGACTGGTGGCCAAGATACGGGAGAAGATGCAGGAGGAAAACGTTACGCTGAACTGACAGCTCATCATTGCATCATACACCTGGAATCGTTGTGTGCTGAAGCCCTGAACATGGAACATGGAATGTTCACCATCACGCACGCAGGGAACTTTATCAGAGCCAAAGGTTTAATTCAGCGCCAGTTCAAGGCGTTTCTGAGCCAGTGGCAAACGCAGCGTGGTGATTTGCCCCATCACACTGAGGTGCGATGGCTAAGCCAGGGAAAGGTGCTGCAGAGATGTTTCCAGCTTCCTGAGGAGATCGGATGTTCTTGGACAGCAAAGGGAAAGACACGACTCAACTCCCAGACCAAAGGTTCTTGTGTGAAACGGCTTTTCTGTGGGACATTCCGAGTCATCTGAATGCAATGAAGCTGCAGCTGCAGGGTCGGGGTGGTGTCCCCTCTGATATGTACAGTACAGTGAAGGCCTTTAGAACCAAACGCACTCTGTGGGAGGCACAGATGCACAAAGGAAACTTGAGCCACTTTCCCAGCTGCCAGACCCTGAAAGAGAAGCTCTCTACCAGCGTGTTCCCGAGCGCACAGTTTGCTGATTAGATGAGTGTTCTCGCCGCTGACTTCCCACGCCGAGTCACTGACTTAAAAGCACCAAAAAGCAGGTTTGAACTGCTCAGCCGTCCGTTTGAGGTTGAGGTGGAAAGCTCAGCACCAAAGCTCCAAATGGAGGTGATTGAGCTCCAATGCAGTGATGCCCTGAAGGCAACACATGGGGCAGTGGGTGCTGCGGAGTTTGCCCGTTTCCTCCCCGACACACATCCAGGCTGCTCCAACGTTGCCTGTGTTTGGCAGCACAG
The DNA here is from genome assembly GCF_003711565.1 of Takifugu flavidus. Classification (NCBI taxonomy): domain Eukaryota; kingdom Metazoa; phylum Chordata; class Actinopteri; order Tetraodontiformes; family Tetraodontidae; genus Takifugu; species Takifugu flavidus. Next base: position 13,721,115 of record NC_079523.1, on the reverse strand, counting down.
ACCTGCGGGAACAACTGCTTTCTTTGATGAAGCTGAACAAAACATCACACAGAAGTGGACTTCCTGCTGAACACCTTCACTCAATTGTGAGGAGTTCCTCAGCTCAGAGCCGGACCCCCAACATTGATGAACTCGTCCAAAAGATGAGACACCACCAAGTATCAGCCTCAAACAAGTGAACATTAAGCTGCAATAACACATTTACAATTATTACTCAGCTCAAGTTTAAAAGTTAAAGGTAAATATTTTTCACTGCACATGTGCTTTTCCTTGAAGAAAGTGTTGTTTTTGCTTCATAGATTTTTGCACTTTATGTTATTGTATTTCAATCCAATTATGTTCTAAAAATATTTCAGCTGAGTGAATGATAGAAAATTTGTTAGGAGTGGTTGTATCAGGACCCGAAAGCAGGCAGAACACAGTGGCGTATAGTTCCAAGAAGCTTTATTAAAGTTTGTAGAACTCACACAAGAGGCGTGGAGACCACGACGCGGTGCTTAATCACAACAGGGATCGTTAACTTACGACACCAGAAGTCCATGAAGGATAAGAAAAGACAATAATCCAAATACGGTTCAAAAGTTGTCCACGGAGGAAACAGTCACACAAAAGTCCAGGAGGGTTCAGCTGGGGTTTTCCAAAACGACAAAACACGCCAACGCTGGCCCACTGTGAGAACAGTCCATAAATAGGAGGCTTGATTACAATAGTCTGCAGGTGCGTCAGTCCCCGGCACCACCTGTGGCTGAGGCATGGCTCCACCACGCCCCCTGCAGGAGAAACCCTGCAAAAGAGTTCCCAGAAACTGGGAACCTGACATTACCCCCCCTCAAGGGGCGCCTCCTGGCGTCCTTCCAGGCTTCTCCGGGTGGGCACGGTAGAAATCGCGGAGGAGGCTGGTATCTAAGATGAACCGGCGGGGAACCCATGATCGCTCCTCCGGACCATACCCCTCCCAGTCGACTAGGAACTGGAAGCCACGACCTCGTCGGCGGACATCCATGATACTCCGGACCGTATAGGCAGGGCCTCCGTCCACAATGCGGGGAGGAGGTGGAGGGTCAGATGGGGGAACCAGATCCGACTCTGCAACGGGCTTTACTTTGGAAACGTGGAAGGTGGGGTGTATCCTCAATGCTGGGGGAAGCTTCAGGCGGACGGCTGCGGGGTTCACCATCCGATCCACCTCAAAGGGACCCACGAAGCGAGGAGCCAGCTTCCGAGACTCGACCTGGAGTGGCAGGTCCTTGGTGGACAACCAGACCTTCTGACCTGGTTGATAGGAGGGGGCTGGCGTCCGGTGTCGATTGGCCTGCAGCTGGGATCGACGAGAAGTCCGCAGTAGAGCCGAACGGACCTGCCTCCACACCCTCCTGCAACGGCGAATGTTCGCCTGCACTGACGGTACAGCAACCTCCTCCTCCTGCCCCTCGAACAATGGAGGCTGGTAGCCCAGGGAAGCCATGAAGGGAGACAGACCAGTGGAGGCAGAAACCAAGGAGTTGTGGGCATACTCCACCCATGGCAGGTAGGTGCTCCAGGAGGATGGGTCTTGGGCTGCCACACACCTTAGGGCGTCCTCCAGGCTCTGGTTGGTTCTCTCGGCCTGCCGTTGGCCTGTGGATGGTACCCAGACGTAAGACTGACCGAGGCTCCCAGCGCCGAGCAAAAGGACCTCCAAACCTGTGAGCAGAACTGTGGACCCCGATCCGAAACTATGTCCGTAGGTAATCCGTGGAGGCGGAACACATGCTGGACCAAGAGCTCTCCAGTCTCAGCTGCCGATGGGAGCTTGGGTAGGGGAATAAAGTGGGCCGACTTAGAGAACCGATCGACCACGGTGAGAACGACTTCATGACCCTGGGAAGGAGGGAGGCCAGTGATGAAGTCCACTGCTATATGTGACCACGGTCGTCGAGGAATTTCCAGGGGCTGAAGGAGTCCTGCCGGTGGCTGATGGGAGGCCTTCCCCCTAGAACAAACCGGGCAGGCAGCTATGTAGTCCTTGGTGTCCCGGGCCATGGAGGGCCACCAGAAACGCTGCCGGAGGAAGTGTAACGAGCGGTTGACTCCTGGATGACAGGTTAATCTTGATGAATGGGCCCAGTGCAGCACCTCAGAGCGCACTGCCCCCGGGACGAACAACCGGTTTGGAGGACATCCCCCAGGATCCGGAGCAGATTGCTGGGCCTCGCGGACCCTCTCCTCCACCTGCCAGGATGCAGCCCCCAGGATGCAGGAGAGGGGTAATATGGGGTCCGGGTCCATCTCACCAGGCTCGGAGGCAAACTGACGGGAAAGGGCGTCAGGTTTCAGGTTACGTGATCCAGGGCGGTAAGTAAGAGTGAACCGAAACCTCCCTAAGAATAGAGCCCACCGAGCCTGCCGGGAATTAAGTCTCTTGGCGTTTCGGAGGTACGTGAGGTTCTTGTGGTCTGTCCATACGATAAATGGCTGAGTGGCGCCCTCCAGCCAATGCCTCCACTCCTGGAGCGCCAGGACCACGGCCAGGAGCTCCTTATTTCCCACGTCATAATTCCGTTCTGCAGGTGAGAGCCGGTGACTAAAAAAGGCACACGGATGGAGCTTCTGGTCCTCCCCGCTCCTTTGGGACAGGACGGCCCCAACTCCCACATCTGAAGCGTCCACCTCAACCACGAACTGCCGACTGGGGTCGGGGTGAGTGAGAATAGTGATGATGAGAACAGGACCTTCAGTCTGTCGAAAGCAGTTTCGGCCTCGGGAGTCCAACGGAAGCTAAGTAGGGTGGAAGTGAGTCTGGTGAGCGGGGCGGCCACCTTGCTGTAGTCGCGGATGAAGCGACGGTAGAAATTAGCGAAGCCCAGGAACTGCTGCAACTGCCTACGGGAGGAAGGAGTTGGCCATTCCATTACCGCCCTCACCTTGGCTGGGTCTGGGGAAAGCTGTCCCCGCGCCACCACGAAGCCCAGGAAAGAGATGGAGGTGGTGTGGAAGTCGCATTTCTCCGCTTTAACAAAAAGTCGGTCTCCAGGAGCCGTTGGAGAACGAGCCGGACATGCTGGACATGCTCCTCCTCAGACTCAGAAAAGATCAGGATGTCATCCAGGTACACGAAGATGAACTTATTTAACATGTCCCGGAGCACGTCGTTGATAAGGGCCTGAAACACAGCGGGGGCGTTGGTGAGTCCAAACGGCATCACCAGATACTCAAAATGGCCCAAAGGGGTGTTGAAGGCTGTTTTCCACTCATCCCCTTCTCGAATCCGCACAAGATGGTATGCGCTCCGAAGGTCTAATTTAGAGAAAACCTGGGCCCGGTGTAGAGGAGCGAAGGCCGCGTCGAGGAGGGGCAGTGGATATTTATTCTTGATTGTGATTTCATTCAGGGACCGATAATCAATACAGGGGCGCAGGGTTCCATCCTTCTTCTGCACAAAGAAAAAACCAGCACCAACTGGAGAAGAGGAGGGTCTGATCAGGCCAGAAGCTAGGGACTCTCCAATATAATTCTCCATTGCCTCCCGTTCCGCCCTGGAGAGGTTGTAGAGTCGGCTCGATGGTAACGTGGCCCCGGGGAGGAGATCGATGGCACAGTCATACGGCCGATGGGGCGGAAGGGAGAGCGCCCGCTGCTTGCAGAAGACCTCACCTAGGTCATGGTACTCCCTCGGAACCTGGGACAGATCGGGAATCTCCTGGGCAGGTGCCGACGTCCCTGACAAGGAGGTGACCGCCGCACGCAAACAGTTGGTGTGGCAGTTAACGCTCCAGCTCACCAGCCTCCCGGTTGGCCAGTCAAACTGAGGGTTGTGTAGGGCCAGCCACGGGGACCCGAGAACTCCAGGGGATGAGGAGGAGCGGATGAGGAAGAAGTGGATCTGTTCCCGATGATTACCAGAAATGATGAGGGTGATTGCCTGGGTCCGGTGGGTAATCCTAGCCAGAACCTCTCCGTCGAGACCCAGAATGGTCTTCGGTTCGGGCAGCGTCTCGAGGGGAAGGCGAGCCTGCCGGGCCAGGTCCTGGCTAATGAAGTTGCCGTCTGCACCCGAATCCACCAGGAAGGTAGTTGGCACCGACTCCTGCCCCCAAAGGAGCGTGCCGGAGAGGGTTAGACGGACAGGGGGTGAGCAGGAAGAGGATCCGCTCGCCAGCACTCCTGCCGGCGTTGACGAGCTTAATTTTGGCCGCACCGGGCAGTCGTCGAGGAAGTGGCCTGCGTGGCCACAATAGGCGCACAACCCAGCTGAGCGCCGGCGCCGACGTTCCAACTGGGTCAGACGTGTTCGCCCCAACTGCATTGGCTCACAGGTTGAAGCCTCAGGCGCTGGGACAGGGACGAAGGCAGACGAGTCCCCGGAAGTCTCCCTCGGCCTGAAGAACCTCCCAGAAGCTCTCACCGTCCGCTCGCTCGTCCTCTGCCGGCGTCGCTCCCGAAGTCGATTGTCCAATCGAGTAGCCAGACCGATGAGTGCCTCCAAGGTCTCCGGCTGCTCCCTCGCTGCTAACTCGTCCTTCAGCTCGTCGGAAAGCCCCTGTGTAAAAACTCCCCGAAGCGCCGCGTCGTTCCAGCCGCTTCGGGCAGCAAGGACACGGAACTGAATTGAATAGTCAGCGACAGAGCTGGGACCCTGGCGCAGGGACAGAATTTGGGAAGACGCTTCGCTGCTCTGAATGGGATGATCAAAAACCCGTCTCAATTCGGCCGTAAAAACCGGAAAACTAGAGGACGCGGGGGTCTGGTTCTCCAATACGGCTGTGGCCCATTGCGCCGCTCTCCCAGAGAGTAGGTTCACCATGAAGGCAATCTTTGCCCTGTCGCTGGGGTAGGTGAGGGGTTGGAGATCAAAAACCAGCGAGCACTGGAGCAAGAATGAGGCACACGCACCTGCCTCACCGGAATATCGCTCCGGGATAGGAACGTGGGGCTCCCGTGGTGCAGCCAAGAACGGCTGTGACGCGACTCTCGGCGCCTCCGCGGGAGTCGGAGGCGGAACCAGCTCCGCTCGTTCCGAGGCAAGCAGGGCCGTCACGCTGGCGTTAAGAGTCTGGAGGGAGGACCAGATGTCGGTGAGGAGCTGGTCGTGTTGACCCAGCAACCTTCCCTGAGCCTCCAATGTACGGCGCACTGCGTCCTGATCCGCCGGATCCATGTTGGTTGGCGTGTAATGTTAGGAGTGGTTGTATCAGGACCCGAAAGCAGGCAGAACACAGTGGCGTATAGTTCCAAGAAGCTTTATTAAAGTTTGTAGAACTCACACAAGAGGCGTGGAGACCACGACGCGGTGCTTAATCACAACAGGGATCGTTAACTTACGACACCAGAAGTCCATGAAGGATAAAGAAAAGACAATAATCCAAATACGGTTCAAAAGTTGTCCACGGAGGAAACAGTCACACAAAAGTCCAGGAGGGTTCAGCTGGGGTTTTCCAAAACGACAAAACGCCAACCACGTCGAACAGTGAAACTGTGAGTCTCTCTACTAGGTCCCGCGCGTCCGCGCGTGCGTGCGAGTCCCGGCACACCTGTGGCTGAGGCATGGCTCCACACGCCCCCCTGCAGGAGAAACCCTGCAAAAGAGTTCCCAGAAACTGGGAACCTGACAAAATTGCTGTTATAATTTTTTTCTTTGAAGTAAATTTAGCCCACTTTTGCTAAATGAGAAAATCTACTGATGGTGCCTTGAATAATACCGCTTCATTCATTTAATGTTCATGTTATGGGGATTTTTATAGAAAGCAAATTTGTCTTTTGTGCCTCTTGAAAATTAAAAATGACTGACAGAGCCATAAGAAACTATTGCTTTATTTATCTGATCATATTGTAAAATATTTGTTAGGTTTTCAGTTGGTTCAGTTTGGTTCACTAGACCAGGGGTCACCAACACGGTGCCCGCAGGCACCCGGTCGCCCCTCAGAACCACATGAGTCGCCCACCGGCCTGTTCTAAAAATAGCTCAAATAGTACCACTGACCAATGAGCTGCATCTAATTTATTTTGTTTGCTATTCTGTTTAAATCACACTGACACATAAACTGGAAATAACAATATATTAAAAAAAACTTTAAAAAATGTTTAATGAGCTATGACCTAGTATAGTTTAAAGGTCAGTATGATGCGCATGACCAAAACGTAGCGTCTACGCAGATCGCTACGACCAAACAGCCTAGCGGGCGCAGCCAAAACGAGGAGACGACTGACCCATAAAAAGATGGCAGAAAAAAGAAAGAAGACAGATCATTTTCACCACGAAAGTTTCTTTCTCCACAAGAGAAGAACTTCTCACACTACTGCCCCTAAAGACAACTACGAGGGGAGTTGACATATATAACGAGGGCAGTTGACATATATAACGCGGTGAAGGAGTTTTTGGTGGAGAAAAAAGTGCCGCTGGAAAAGCTGGTATCAGTGACTACAGACGGGGCTCCTGCTGTGAGCGGCCGACTACAGACGGAGCTCCCGCTGTGAGCGGCCCACTACAGACGGGGCTATGAGCGGCCCACTACAGACGGGGCTCCCGTTGTGAGCGGCCCACTACAGACGGGGCTCCTGCTGTCTGTAGGCCTCATGTGCCAGAGTGATGGGCTTTGAGCACGTGATGACTCCTGTGGTGAAGATCATCAACAGCATCCGCTCCAGAGCCAAACAGCTCAGAACATTCAAGGTTCGGTTGGAGGAGCTGCCAACTGAATATGGTGACCTGCTGCTACACACAGAAATCCGATGGCTCAGCAGGGGACGGATTTTGCTTCCTTTTTTGTCCCTTTTGAGTGAAATAAAAGAGTTCATGCAGTCCAGAGGGGAAGACGCCGCGCTGCAATCAGGTCAGATGGTTCAAACAGAGTCCTCAACCCAAAGTCTGATTTAAAAAGATCAAAAGTGGCGTAAATGTCTGGTCCTGACAGGAGAAGGATAACTGGAGCGGCATCACTCGTACAGTAGACCGACTCTGCCTCTTCCTGGTTACCCCGGTGATGACCTTTGGCACCCTAATCATCTTTCTGAGGGGAATCTGTAACCAACCTCCTCATCTGCCCTTCAAAGGAGCCCCGCATGACTCCAGAGAGGAGAACCCACGCCTGCTGTGATGCACACACACAGCCAGGGCTTTTTCCATCGCCATCGTTTCTCTGGGGGAAATGTTGCATTTCTTTATCTTCATAACAACAAATCTTTAGTTTGTTCTATAGGAGCTCCATATGTTTAGTGTCAAAGACTTCTTAGATTGTGTTCATTGCTGGCACATAAAGAAAAATGCTTTGATTTTACTAAAGTGACACAAACCCATCTCAACACTGTTTTTTATATCCTCTATATTATTGTGCGTAGTCTGTGTAACTGTTGTGCTTTATTTCTGCTGGCTTCTTTAATGGGATGTAAACCAGCCTGACATAATACCAGTTGAGTACTTTATTTGATGTTGCCAAAGGTTTAAAAACAGCCTGACAGAATAAGAAATTGTGAAAATTTAGAGGATGAATTATACCTGGTGGTATCTGATCTTGAATGGCAAATTTTAGAGTATTTTATAGGGAAGTGAAATAATGTTTGGACCTCTTATCAGGCAAAGAGAAAGTTGTTAAGAACTGCTCTAAAAACACCACCTCAGGGGGACTATATCCAAATCTCTCCGTTTACTGATGGGACGTTGAAACGTCAATACGCGGATTCATACATTTAGAACTGGACGTTGCACCAGAACTGGAAGCGTGGACTGATACATTTTTAACAGCGGTCCTGCTTCAGCCCTCCGGGGTTTAATAACAAAATACGAAAAATACGAACATTTTAATTTTGGAAACATAGTTGTCGGTTGCCGGCTTTTGCAAAATTGCTAAATACACGCTAGCATGCATGTTTTAAGCTATCGTAGCGGTATGTTTTACCATGCCCGCGCCCTATAATCCGGAGCGCCTGATGTATGTGTTAAATACAGAAATAGCACCCGTAACTGAGGCTGCACCTTTTAATACCGTGCGCCCTTTGGTCGCGAACATACGGTATATAGAACATAGGGCACGTTTGTGCGTGATATCACTCCGCGTCTGCGGAACGACAACAACCTCCTATCTTTAGTATTGCTGCGCCAACTGGTGGTCTTTTGGGTTGAGGATCAGGGTGATCTATATGTAGCTATATGTAGCTATAGCGTCATTGGCCTCCACTCCAGCCACTCCTGGTAGTTCCTCAAAAACACTGAGTTTCTAGTGGATGCACAATCTGTGGAAGCCAACATAGAAACTTCTGAAGAGCCAAAGTTCTTGCAACAAAAATATAGTCCCCAATGAGGTTGTTTTGTTATCACACAACCCCGTCTCCATTATCTTAAGAGAATATAAAAAAATGAGTGGAGACAGAAGAGAGAATGAGACGTTTCTGGCGCGTGTCGCTCTTGATTTTGTGTTTAATTTTGCAGTAAACTTAAAGGAGGCCTTTTCACTTTATGTTTGATTAAATTTAAGCTGATATTCCATTCTTGACATCTTTAAATTTACAGTATTCATGGGAGTTTTATTTGGTCATTTTGCTTCTTTTTATTTCCTATTTCCCACATTTATTCATAGTTTTTATTAGATTGCAATAAATCCTATAACATTGAACAGACTGACTAAAGTCAAATGACCTGTGGTTCCCACCGATAGCCGTCATTCTGATGGGTTTTTGCTGGCTGCAGCTGAAATATTCCAATGCTCCATGTCACAGAGACAGTAAATACTAAACCCTAAAGGTTCTGAAGGCATGATGTAAAATAGTAACGTATAATACAGACATTTGAAGAGACAATTAAGAGAATGTTTCCATGCTTCTAAGAGTGGCCGAGGAGCCATTTAGAACTTTATAAAGAAGCATTGTGTGATACCAGGAACTAATTTAACTTCAAAGCGAAGCTGCTTCTGCTTTGTCGACCATCGACTGATCTCCTGAAAGTCCACCAGCGCTTTTTAAAAACTGAATTTTTCATCTATGGAGGGAGTAGACGGCAGATGTTTCCACAGACGCTCTTCACCAGTGGTCAGTGAGTGATGCAGCAGATGAGCGGGAGTTGACTGGCTACAACCAGAAATGTCTCAGTGTCTCCAGCCCATAGTCTGGATTCTCTACGAGATCAGACAGCAGCTTCACTCCTGAATCCTTCAGCTGGTTCCCACTCAGGTCCAGTTCTCTGAGATGGGAAGGATTGGACCTCAGCGCCGAGGCCAGAGAGCCACAGCTGATCTCTGATAAGCTGCAGTCCCATAATCTAAATAAAGAAGGGAAACTTTTATAAGGTTATAAGTGAAACCAGTATTAATCTGAAAGGTTAATCAAAGGCATGATCTGTAAATATTTAATTTAGTTACAGGTTAAAAAATGATAGTAATATGTAATTACCACAATTCCAACCTCTCAGGTTTGCACTGTTCCAAAGGAGAATATATATTGTTCTGGCCCTCACTCTTCCCAGGTTCTCCCACCTCTTTCCCTCCCATCTCATCATGGAGATCCATCTCACCTGTGGCTCATCTTTAAAGGCACAACCTGTCTTAGATGACTTCCTGTCTCCCTCACCATCTCCCTCCTCGTTGGCTGGTGTCTACCAGGCACCCTCACCTAGTTTTGTCTAATTTTGGTGACCATCTGTCGGCTTTTTCATTGTCCTTAAATCAATTTATCATGAATAAGTGGTCCCCGTGTGGCCCTCCCTCCTGAAGGAACTGGGCACAACACACACACTCAGAAAGTGTGAGGACCCTCGGATGGAATAATGGACATTTTTGAGAATGGTGTTTACCTCAGAGTTTCCAGTCGGCAGTTTGGAAAGTGGAGAAAACCACAGAGCAGCTTCACTCCTGAATCCTTCAGCTGGTTCCACTCAGGTCCAGTTCTCTGAGATGGGAGGGATTGGACCTCAGCGCCGAGGCCAGAGAGCCACAGCTGATCTCTGATAAGCTGCAGCGCTCTAATCTGAAAAATGCAGGATGAGGTTATACGGTGCAGGTCTGCATGTTATCTGCGTCAGTACTAAACCTACGTTAGTTCTTAGTTGGGTCAGACCTGAATTCACAATATTACAAGGAATTTTTTTAATGTGGTGCATCACAGCAGTGTTGAGAACAGCCTCACTTCACCATCTTAGCAGCTGGTATATAGGTAGAAAAATGAAGACTGACCTGAGCCTCTCCAGTTTACAGTTTGGACTCTCCAGTCCAGAACAGAGCAGCTTCACTCCTGAATCCTTCAGCTGGTTCTGACCCAGGTCCAGTTCTCTGAGATGGGAGGGATTGGACCTCAGCGCCGAGGCCAGAGAGCCACAGCTGATCTCTGATAAGCTACAGTGCCTTAATCTAAATAAAGAAGGGAAACTTTTATAAGGTTATAAGTGAAACCAGTATTCATCTGAAAGGTTAATCAAAGGCATGATCTGTAAATATTTAATTTAGTTACAGGTTAAAAAATGATAGTAATATGTAATTACCACAATTCCAACCTCTCAGGTTTGCACTGTTCCAAAGGAGAATATATATTGTTCTGGCCCTCACTCTTCCCAGGTTCTCCCACCTCTTTCCCTCCCATCTCATCATGGAGATCCATCTCACCTGTGGCTCATCTTTAAAGGCACAACCTGTCTTAGATGACTTCCTGTCTCCCTCACCATCTCCCTCCTCGTTGGCTGGTGTCTACCAGGCACCCTCACATAGTTTTGTCTAATTTTGGTTACCATCTGTCGGCTTTTTTATTGTCCTTAAATCAATTTATCATGAATAAGTGGTCCCCGTGTGGCCCCCCTCCTGAAGGAACTGGGCACAACACACACACTCAGAAAGTGTGAGGACCCTCGGATGGAATAATGGACATTTTTGAGAATGGTGTTTACCTCAGAGTTTCCAGTCGGCAGTTTGGAAAGTGGAGAAAACCACAGAGCAGCTTCACTCCTGAATCCTGCAGCTGGTTCCCACTCAGGTCCAGTTCTCTGAGATGGGAGGGATTGGACCTCAGCGCCGAGGCCAGAGAGTCACAGCTGATCTCTGATAAACTGCACTTAATCAATCTGAAAAATGCAGGATGAGGTTATACGGTGCAGGTCTGCATGTTATCTGCGTCAGTACTAAACCTACGTTAGTTCTTAGTTGGGTCAGACCTGAATTCACGATATTCCAAGGAATTTTTTTAATGTGGTGCATCACAGCAGTGTTGAGAACAGCCTCACTTCACCATCTTAGCAGCTGGTATATAGGTAGAAAAATGAAGACTGACCTGAGCCTCTCCAGTTTACAGTTTGGACTCTCCAGTCCAGAACAGAGCCGCTTCACTCCTGAATCCTGCAACGTGTTGTAGCTCAGGTCCAGAACCCTCAGATGGGAGAGGTTGGACTTCAGAGCCGAGACCACAGAATCACAGCTGGTCTCTGATAAACTGCAGCGACTTAGGCTAAAATAACAATTATTTTGAGAGAAGACAAATAAAAATCAACATGTACCAGAGCAAAACACAGCTTACAAGCAACAAACCTCTGGTCCTGCACCGGCTTATCTGCCGTATGTTCCTATTTTGGGTTCTTTCAGGGCGGTTGGACAAGATCTACACCGTATGTAAAGTGTGTGTGGGTCAAAATACCTTCCAAGTTTGTGAGACCACATTTCTCAATAGCACTCAACTCTTGTCAGGAGTTGGGACAAAGCGACCCACTCCTGATAGCTTGTGGGCGATGCTGCAGCGACCCTGCAATCCCTACACTCTCTGGTGAAACCAAATCAAAGGTTTTAGACACTGCTGGATGCTGGAAGGGTGGCTATAGTCTGGACGCATAGTTCCCCTGACTGCACATTTCTCCAACAATGATTGGCAGCTGGCGTCACTTGTTCTCCAGATGAGAGAAGGAAAGAGAGCCCCCCACAGTGTGTTTGATTGCCCCACTGCAAGCTCAATGCTGCCAGAAAACATTGCAGGAGCATCAATTCCCCTCAGGGCATCAACAAGGACCTCAGGAAAAGGTGCAGCTGCCACCTACTAGAGACAAGCACACTGAGCTGAGATTCAAAGCCCTCTCCTCCCAAGAGAAGAGCTTGTTTGTTGGAGGCTCTTCTGGGCGATACCTGGTGCCACAGCTCCAGCTCAGCCCGTCTCTGGAGCTGAGGTGGAGCTTAGCAAGTTTCATGGTTCTCCACCACTTCCTCTCGCTGAGGACCTTCTCAGCTGGTGGTTTCTGCTCCACCTTCCAAGTTGAGCAGGTGATACTTCTGCATTCCTGCCACCAGTGTCTCTGCAGAAAGAGTCTTCTCTACTGTTTTATATTAGATTGAATAAAATTAGGATTTTTGGTTGATGTCTTAGATGTTGTTGACTAAGAGCAGGTTTTTCTTTAATACCATAGAAAGATTCGATGAGAAGAGCAAATGTATTATTTTATGAGCTCCTTCCACTACTATTATATACACATACTTCCATATTGTCTTAGATTGCAAGCTGCATTTATTGCATCGTTCATAGAAAGTCATATTTGTGAGGAGAAAAACTCCAATAAGGTCATTTTCTTTAATGACCATTACAACAGAAGGAGGCGATGAACAAACAGATTTATCTAAATATTCGTGAAAACTTATGGATGGAAACCTTTTTAAAATGGTTGCATTGTGTAGAATCAGTGTAGAATCAACTTGTTGACTTCTGATTTGGACTCCAATGGAAGTGAGGTGCAACAATTGTGGATGCTGAAAGCTTCAGATCTTCATGAAGGTTTCTGTGGTTGGACTGACCTGCTGCCCCTTTAAGAGGGAGGCAGGTTTGGGCTTCTGGCTGGAATGAAGCCACCTAAGATGAGAATGACTGCAGGCTTTCGGTACCAAGGTTTAACAGGGTGCTCACTTCACACTTGGGCTTTTCTCTTTTTTGGGATGGCTTTTCTCAGTAGAGAAGGGGCATGGCACGCTGCAGCAGCTTTCTTTTTGGGGTTTCTAGTTTTCCTTCTGATCTTTAAAAGACAGGAAGAACCATTTTTGATTGGTCTGAATGTTTGGGCGGTTTTGTGGCCAGCCTAAAATAAAACAAGACAAATCTACAACTGATACTTCCTTTCTAGTCATTGATGACCATCCTCACATGGGACAGATTTCCACAACCAATTTAATACTGCAAATCTGTCCTGTGTGGTCTTTTTTCTGAGAACTGTAACACTACGTTTATAACAAAGATCAAACATGTAAACAGTTATTGTCTAACTAGTTACACCTGGGAAAGTACTGGATCATCTCTGACTGACCTGAGAGTCTCCAGCTCACAGAGAGGATCCTGGAGAGCACCACAGAGCCGCTTCACTCCTGGATCCTCCAGCTGGTTCCAACTCAGGTCCAGAACCCTCAGATGGGAGGGATTGGACCTCAGCGCCGAGGCCAGAGAGTCACAGCTGATCTCTGATAACCTACAGTGTGACAGCCTGGAAAAGGAATCATGGCAAGAAATGATCTCTTATTGGAGGAAAAGTCATATTACACTTGCTCAAAATCATTATTTCATTTTATTTCATTATTTAATCAGGGCCTTGGAGTCAGGAGAGCTCTGCCCCCACTGATAAACTGGGATATTACAGCAACAACATAGTTAAAAAGTATCTATAAAATTGACTTTCGATGGCTCATTTAAATTCATACTACACTTCTCTTCTCCAAAAGTCAATGGAGTTTATCTTGAAGCCTTTCATTGTTTAGTTGTTATGTCGAAGATAAAAGGAAGCTGACCTGAGAGTCTCCAGCTGACAGTTTAGACTCTCCAGTCCAGAACAGAGCAGCTTCATCCCAGAATCCTCTAGACTGATGGAGCTCAGCTCCAGAACCCTCAGATGGGAGGGATTGGACCTCAGCGCCGAGGCCAGAGAGTCACAGCTGATCTCTGATAAACTGCAGCACCCCAGCCTGGAAAAGGAATAAATGGGGCAAATAAAAACACATTTCTAAATCTGAAAATGAAGAGAAAAGTAGAAAATGTAAAGAAATTTAGAAAAGGCCAACAGAGGCCTCCTGACCTGAGTGTCTCCAGTCTGCAGTTTGGATGCATCATTACAGAAGACAGTAACTTTACTCTGGCATCTGTCAGGTTTTGGTTCATGCTTAAGTCCAGCTCCCGTAGATGAGAAGGGTTTGACGTCATTGCTGAGGCCACAACTTCCCAATGACTCGTTGAAAGAACACTACCAGACAGTCTGTTGTGTATGAAACAAAAATAGTGAGTCAAACTTTGGGATTTCTCATCAACTTATCTGAGAATCTACCTCAACACAAATGTAGCTCATTTCCTGGAAAAGCTAAATTCAACACCGTAGAGCAACAGTTTGAACGACCATCAGATCTGAAATGCAACTGAATTATTCTCAACATTTGTCTTATTTTAGAACAGCTCATAATTACTCAATATTTAAAATGATTATAGCAAATGGTTTAAAGAAGCGTGCATCTTTTTATCTGTCTATCGGCTCTTTGGATATTTTGCATTTCATCCAATTTGTACGATCGTGCGTCACGTCTTAATTCAGCGATCCGATCGATGACATCAGAGTCTCTGGTTGCATCGATTGCCCTCAGCTTCTGTTATATCTGCCCGTTTCCCTTCAAATCATTTTCACTGCACCTTTTGTTGCTAGTGATGAAGTTGCCACCTAACGGGTGTGGAAAGGGTCAAACAACTTTGTGGGTCACATAAAGGCTCCAAACAGAACCGCCACAAAGACCTAAAACACCCATTTAAATCAACGAGGCCGGCTGTTTTTACGTTGAACAAATGAAGCAAAATAGTCACGTGTCATTAGTTAAAATGTGTTTTTCTGTCGTTAGAATACGATGTATACAAACAAACAAAAGTGATTTAATGACATGACAGTAATTTCATGATAGTCAGTTAACTTGTGGCTCCTATTATTCCTGCCTTATGTTGGTTTGTCTGGATTGACCTTTGAACTTATATCCAGTGAAGAGAATTGTCTTTATTTTATTATCATGTGTTGTACCATATGTTTCTGTTTTCTGTTATAAGCACTTTAGAAGTTAGGAATAGTAGAATGTTTAATCAGTGGAATAAAGATAAGCAGTCAGTTGACCCTTCCTTGACATGAATGTTGTTTAGACAGTTGGAGCCAGGAGGAGACAGTCAGAAGGAAAGTGGTAGACCCCCATCGTAAAACGTGACAGAATAGTTTACTGGTGTTGATAAGTTCCTCGGCAGGAATGACCTCTGACCTGGCTATCTGGGAAGATAATGGAGAAGAAGGACTGCACCAACACCAAATGAGGCGGGAAGAAGAAGATGAGGTCATCCAAGAAGAAGGACTGGATTGGACTGAATTAGCATCAATAATTTACATATATTGTTCTATAAAAGACTGGGCCAGGGATAGTTAGGCGGTCAGACTTCATGCCCTGACAATTGACTTTGTTGTTGCTAGGGTTATGAACTGGCCCGGAGCTCTGTAATATTTGTATCTTGAATTGATTCTGTTTGCTAAATACATTTGTTTGCTAAATACATCTGTTTGCTAAATACATCTGTTTGCTAAATACATTTTGAAATTGACATTTGTTTACTTGAAGTCTTCATTTAAAGAACACACGGATTGGCAGTGACACACGAGAGGTACTGCAATCCAACAATTTGGTGACCCCGACGTGATGAAGACAGAAAAGACATCTGAGGCAAAGAATTCAACAACGGTCACTTCGGAGGACAACTGACGACAAAGGGATCCCTAATAAAAGGTAAGCAGACACCTGTTTAATCAAAAGTTCTGCACATTGGCAATTTCCAAAAAAATTGTCGTCACTGTCAATTGAAGTGTCCTAGTTATAAATTCCAGATACAAATATTGCAAATATTGAAACGACTGCAGTAAGTACGGTTAGAGTCCGTAAATTTGAACGGTTAGAGTCCCTAAGTACGGTTAGAGTCCGTAAATTTGAACAGTTAGAGTCTGGAAGTACTGTTGAAAAAACAGGGAATAGACGGTTAGAGTAAACCGGAACTAGTACAGTGCTGTATTGCATATACAGTGCACTGTATATGAAAAAGATTTGGGTTGGGACTCGGAGCGCAGTTGACGGGACGGACACTCCCGACGCCCGAGATTTGTGTTTGTGTGGGTTGGAAAAGTGACAGAGTGAACGTGAATTAAAAGGCTCTTTGTCCTTGGGAATAAACCCCAGAGTGGAACCGGACCAACGAAGTTTGGTCTAGAAACTTGTTTCACTAAGGCATTGAGTTGACCGTTGGAGTCATTCACATTCAATCTCACTTGGGAGCATAGTTAAAGATGGAACTGGAATGTGGTAAAGCGTGTTGGGATCAGGGAGAATGTTCTCCCTATCCCCGGTCTGTGGAAGAACAGTGGAAGTGGACTCTTGATCAGGTGGTGAGTGGCATGAAGAAGAGGACAGGGAAGGAGAATTGGATGCAATAAAAAAGTTGTGGAAAGAAGCTCAGAAGCAAAGATACTTCCCCCTCCAGAGGTGAAGGTTAATTTAGCTGAAGCATTGTGTAAGTGGGAGTCAGAAATTCACACTAGATTACAGGATCATTTGGATAATCCAAAATCCAAAGGTTTTATAGCAGGAAAATCATGGAAAAAACAGGGTAAGGAGTTAGAAGATAAGCGTCGAAGGATACATGTTGTGGCTGTGGCATGTGCAGCGGTGCACTATTGCAGATCGAGGGGGGTCACACGAGTGCCCAATGTGGAGAATCCTCCATTAGAAGATCCAAACCAGACACTGACACTTAACACCACTCTTTACCCAGTATTACCTACTACCTCTTCCCCACCCCCATATCAATTGCCAGTTTTGACTACTAATAGTGGTCAGTTAGATGTGGACAGAAATGAAGAAATGCAGGAGTTACGTGAGACAGTGTGGGACCTTCGGAGACAGGTTAGCAGGATCAAACAGAGACAGGAAGAGGTTGAGGATAGCTTGGGAAAATTTGAATTTAGAGAGAAAGGTCAAGTGGTTCGCCCTAAAATCTCCCAACAAACTATATTTAAGAAACAGGACAGTCAAAAATCTGCATTAAATGTCTTTAAAAGACTAACAATCAAACAAACAAGAGAAAAAGCTGATCCCTCAGGAGGATTTGCCAGGGCTGAGCACAGGGAGGAGAAGGCAAGACTGATTTATGGCAGTGATAAAGAGGAGAGTGAGAGTAAGACAGACACCCTCAAACTTCCAGCTACATTTATGGGAGAATCGGATCTTCAGGAGCCCGTTGAAGCTCAGACAAAATTATATGAAAAAGACCCAGCTTCAAGTATGGAAAATTATGAATCAGAATCAGGGGAAGAGAGTGAGTGTGAGGATAGAGGTGTACCGTTGACAGGGGCCATAAATAATGAGGAGGCAGGTCAAACAGGAATACACATGAGGAGTAAGGGGCCCGTTTCAGGAATGCCGCAGTTCCAGGCCCCTCTGATACAGAAAAGAGGAGGACAGGAACCAGTATATGTTCCGTTTGCTATCACAGACATTAATTGTTTGGTGGATAACATGCCCCCACCTGCAGAGGGAGGCGGCAAGTGGATGTCCAGCCTTTTCAGTTTAACACAGAGCATGCAGCTGGCGATGGGAGATTTTAGAGGAATTCTAGGGAGACAAGTGTCTCTCTGGGATTTGGATAAGGTCGAGGTAGCAGCAGGTATTAAAGACAGACCTAACGCTGCACGTTTTGGCCCTTGTGCAACCAGGGTTGGTGAAGCTATGAGACAGATATTTCCAGTATCTCCAGGAGCAATGCAGAACTTAAGATTTAAATGGGAGGAAAGTGAGTCGGCACATGGATTCCTTGCGAGGTGTAAAGAGGAATGGATGTGTGCCACAGTTGCCATCCTGGCTCAGATAATCTACACACCATTTTGTTCCGTCAGGCAATAATTTTAGGACTTCCACAGTCAGTAAAAGAAGCCATGGAAGGAAATCCTGACCTTCCAGGCAGTACGGCGGATGTCTGGGAGAGACATCTTTCACACCACATCAACACATTTAAAGTTAAACAACAGGGAAAGAAAGAGGAGGTGATGACAGCGCAGGAACAGCTCCTTAAAATGCAGTTAGATGAGGCACGGAAAAAGCTTAATGATAAACAAAAGGAAGAGAAACAGATGGTTCAGCAGTTTTCTCGGCAGGTGCAGCCAGATCAGTTAGGTCCGCCAGAAGATTTTGCTCCAATAAACCCTTATTGGGTCAGTCCAAGGGGAGGCATGTGTGGGAGACACGGCGGGCAGGGATACGGCTTGATAGGCGGGTACTTAGGCCAAGATCAGTGTCACGCCTGCAAAGGGTATGGTCATTGGCAAAGGGACTGTCCATATCACAACTACGCGGAGGTACCAGGCAGTGTTCCACCATCTCATGGAATTTATCACCAGAGCCAATCTCATCTGACACCGTCGAGCTTGTGGGGTTCTCAGGGAGACCGGAGAGACTGCCGTTTTCTGTGCCATTAGTGACTCATTTTGCCGGACAGACTGTGTTGCACCCTTTTTGATTTCACCACATTGCCCTATCAACCTGTTGGTACGAGATCTCCTGGTGAGGACAGGAGCAGCTATTCTGTGTGGAGATAAAGGTCTTTTGGTGCAATTTCCTAATGGAATGAAACTGAACTGCTGTATTTCACACCAAGGTGTGAAGGGACAAATGCTGATGAGTCCGACACCCTCGCCAGAACAGGGGGTGTGGGCGGACATTTATTGGGGAGAACTTGAGCCTGAGACCTCACCTGGTGTCGGTGTTGTGGCATTGTTTCAGAGCTGGAGGCCCTGGTTGTCGATGCTAAGTCCTTTTGCCCCGCCAGTTGATCCCTATCATGTCACCCTATTTTACGACCGTGAGAATAATGAGGTGTATCAGGATACATTTAGAGAAAAGTTATAGGGAAATTTCTGGATGATTACATCACCGTGTTTGTGTGTTGGGCCTGAAGGTGTGGCTGCGCAGGTCGACTTTGCTGAACAGAATGAGTGGCATGAGAGACTGTAAAGGAAATGTTGTTATTTCTGGGTCTCGCGAGCTATAGTAGATATTTTATTCCTACATATTCAGAAAAGACTATGCCCCTACGTGCAATGGTAAATGAACAGGGAATGCGTGATTTGGCAGCTCGGTTAACATGGACAACTGAGGGAGAGAAAGCATTCATTGCCCTTAAACAGGCACTCACTACAGCTGCACATTTGGCAGTTCCAGATTATAAGGATACTTTCTTTTTGGATGTTTCTGAAGGAGAACATACAGTAAATGGTGTTCTCTTTCAGAAAAAAGGGGGTGAAAGGAAAGTATTAATGTATGCAAGGATAATACAGTGTAAGGCATGTAGCAGGGGTAGCAAAACTTTTACAAAAACAGCACATTTAGTTACGCTCTGACAGTTCTTACAACACATAGTGTGGTATCACTGGTCAGCTCAGCAGCATTTACCATGACCTCACTTAGGCAGACCAGGATGGACAAGATTTTAACGGCACCACACATAACATACACACATGAAGGGATCAATATGGCAGATGGTATAGGAGAGGGTGAACCACACAGATGTGAGAAGAAAGTGAAGAAAGATGAAAAAATCAGAGTAGACCTCAAGGCGGAGCTGTTAAAGGATCCAGATGAAATATAATCACAGATAGCTGTTGTTTCAGAAACCCACAGGAGGGGCTGAAAGCTGCCTAGGCAATAGTTAGAAAATGGAAGTGGAAACAGGAAAGATAACAGGTAAAGAGTCAGCACGACTTGCAGAATTGAAGGCAGTTATTAGAGCATTAGAAATATCAAAGGGAAAGAGAGTGACCATCAATACAGATTCAGCGTATGTAGTGCGAGCGATTCACTTAGAACGTTGTCAACTTGAACTTTGGTTGCGGGCAGGTTTTAACACAGCATCAGGCTCTCTTATAAAAAATGAGGCAGATATGAGGTAATTGGCACAGGCACTCATGGAACCAGCAGAGGTCGCAGTCGTAAAGTGCAAAGGTCACAGCAAAGAGAACTCTCTGGAGGGAAGAGGTAATGAGGCTGCAGATCAGGCAGCAAAGAAGGCAGCAGGTATAAACCAAGTTACAATTTGTTGATGGCAGAGAAAACAGTTCATGAAATTCTTCCAAGATACGATAGGGAAAGACTTGGTTGTGATCAAGAAGAAGCTTCTCCACATGAAAAAACAGTTTGGAAGGAAAAGGGGGGCTGTGAAAGTTGAAGGAATTTGGCGGGGCCCAGACGGCAGACCTGTTCTCCCGCCCGGTCTGTTAGATGCCGTTCTGGAAGAGGCCCACGGCCTGACACACTGCGGGAAACCATGAATGATGCAGAGAATGTTCAATATGCACACAATTTAATGTAAAATCAACAATTCGACCACATGAGGGCAAGTTTCCATGGCAGGGCAAGGAAAATTATAGATTTCACCGATATGATAGACCGAGTCAATGGGTTCCGATACCTCTTGGTGGCAGTGGATGCATACACTGTCTGCCCAGAGGCGGTTCCCGTAGAAGTAGAAGATGCAAAAAGTTTTATAGTTATTAAATTTTTGATTAATCCGACACACGGTTTCCCAAACAAATTAGGTCTGATAATAGAACTCATTTTAAGAAGAAAGATTTACAAGAAGTAAAGAAGGTGTTAGGCAAAGGTAGAAAGAATGAATCAAACTGAAGAGCAAAATTGGCAAGATATGTGCTCACAGGGGAATGAAATGGACACAGGCGCTTCCAATTGCCTTGATGTCAGTAAGAAGCTCTGTTAGCTCCCGGACAGGATTCACTCCCTTTGAGCTCAAGGGGGTGTTCCCTTTCTGGGACCAGGAGCAGAAAATCCATAGGCCAGCCCAGCACTTGTATGAAATATAAATTGTTCAACTAAAAACAACTCTCTCAGTTTTCTCCCAACAGGCAACTTCAGTAACCACATCCAGTAAGGATCCAGGAACTCAACACACAGCTGAGTGGGTTCTTCTGAGAGTCATCAAGTGAAAGTGGTCAGAGCACAGGTGGACTGGTCCCTTTGAAGTTGTAGAGTGAACATTACATGTTAACCCTAACATACTAACATACTAACACTCTAACACATTAACCCTAACTCTGGTATCACTGGAATCAATGTACCCCAGCAGGTAATTCAGAGAGAACGCTTGGACAGATCCAGGAACATCCAAAGAGGATGGCACCATGATTAAACTTATATTATTCTTGATTACATCAAAGGGAGCGGTCAATGAATTGTTAGTATTGGCCTAGCATAGGCTAGGCCAAAAGGGGGATTGAAGAGAATTGTCTTTATTTTATTAGCATGTGTTGTACCATATGTTTCTGTTTTCTGTTATAAGCACTTTAGAAGTTAGGAATAGTAGAATGTTTAATCAGTGGAATAAAGATAAGCAGTCAGTTGACCCTTCCTTGACATGAATGTTGTTTAGACAGTTGGAGCCAGGAGGAGACAGTCAGAAGGAAAGTGGTAGACCCCCATCGTAAAACGTGACAGAATAGTTTACTGGTGTTGATAAGTTCCTCGGCAGGAATGACCTCTGACCTGGCTATCTGGAAGATAATGGAGAAGAAGGACTGCACCAACACCAAATGAGGCGGGAAGAAGAAGATGAGGTCATCCAAGAAGAAGGACTGGATTGGACTGAATTAGCATCAATAATTTACATATATTGTTCTATAAAAGACTGGGCCAAGGGATAGTTAGGCGGTCAGACTTCATGCCCTGACAATTGACTTTGTTGTTGCTAGGGTTATGAACTGGCCCGGAGCTCTGTAATATTTGTATCTTGAATTGATTCTGTTTGCTAAATACATTTGTTTGCTAAATACATCTGTTTGCTAAATACATCTGTTTGCTAAATACATTTTGAAATTGACATTTGTTTACTTGAAGTCTTCATTTAAAGAACACGCGGATTGGCAGTGACACACGAGAGGTACTGCAATCCAACACCAGCCAGTGTTGAACATTTCTGGATGAATTGTTGTGTTTTTAATTTATGGGGGGCTGCAATGGAGATAAAGAATTGAAGGAATGACCACTGGAGGGGGTAGTGCTACCTGACATGATCCACTCGCTTGATTTAAACGCCGATGTCCGGCCCCAAAAATCTCTACTTACACGGCCTTCCTGCAGTTCCTCACAGCTGGAATCAGGCGACGTCGTCCCTCCACTGAGGTGTTGTACAGCTGCAGGTTCAGCTCATCCAGAACCTCCTCTGACATCTGCAGCAGGTAGGCCAGAGCTGAACAGTGGATCTCTGACAGTCTCCTCTCTGATTTCTTCTCTGACTTCAGGAACTCTTGGATCTCCTGATGGACTGACTGATCCTTCATCTCCATCAGACAGTGGAAGATGTTGATGCTTCTGTCTGGGGAGATTCCATCACTGTTCACCTCCTTCAGGTTGTTGAGGACCTTCTGGATGGTTTCTGGGTGGCTGTTCCTCTGATCCAACAGTCCACCCAGGATCCTCTGATTGGACTCCAGAGAGAGACCATGAAGGAAGCGAACAAACAAGTCCAGGTGGCCATTTTCACTTTTGAGAGATTTTATTAGTGCTCTCCTGAGGAAGTCATCAAGAGATGTGGCTGGTTCAGAATATTCTAGGAACTGATTTATAACCACTGTGTCTTTCCTGGTGTAACGGTGGAACATGTAGACGGCAGCCAGAAACTCCTGAACGCTCAGATGAACAAAGCAGTAGACTGATTTCTGGAAGATCACACTCTCTCTTTTGAAGATCTCTGTACAAACTCCTGAGTACACCGACACCTCGGAGACGTCCAGTCCACATCGCTCCAGGTCTTCTGAGTAGAACATGATGTTTCCTTTCTCCAGATGTTCAAACGCCAGCCGACCCAACTTCAGAAGGAGTTCTTTATCAGCCTCAGTCAGTTCCTCTGGTCTCTGCTTTCCTCCATACTTCTGCTTCTTCCTCTTTATCTGAACCCTCAGGAAGTGTGAGTAGAGGTCAGTCAGGGTTTGGGGCAGCTCTCCTCTCTGGTCTCTGGTCATCATGTCCTCCAGAACTATAGCAGTGATCCAGCAGAAAACTGGGATCAGACACATGATGTGGAGGCTCCTGGAGGCCTTGATGTGTGAGATGATTCTCTTGGACAGATCTTCATCACTGAACCTCCTCCTGAAGTACTCGTCCTTCTGGGAGTCAGTGAAGCCTCGTACTTCTGTGATCCTGTCAACACACGAGGGAGGAATCTGATGGGCTGCTGCAGGTCTGGAGGTGATCCAGATGAGAGCTGAGGGAAGCAGGTTCCCCTGGATGAGGTTCACCAGGAGCACGCCAACGGACGATACTTGTGTGACATCAGAGATGACCTGATGGTTGTTGAAATCCAGTGAAAATCTGCTTTCATCCAGGCCATCAAAGATGAAGAGAAGTTTCCAGACAGTCAGATCTTCTGCTCTGATCTTCTGTAATGTTGGATGGAAAACATGAAGCAGTGAGAGAAGACTGTGCTGCTCATCTCTGATCAAGTTCAGCTCCCTGTATGAGAGCGGAAGCACCAGACTGATGTCTTGGTTCTCCAAACCTTCTGCCCAGTCCAGACTGAACTTCTGCACTGAGAAGGTTTTTCCAACGCCGGCGACACCGTTGGTCAGAACCACTCTGATGTGTCTCTGTTGCTCAGATAAGACTTTGAAGATGTCCTGGCACTTGATTGGAGTGTCCTGGATGTTCTTCTTGGAGGTTCTCTCAAGCTGTCTCACCTCATGTTGTGTGTCCACCTCCTCACTTTGTCCCTCAGTGATGTAGAGCTCAGTGTAGATCTTGTTCAGCAGGGTTCCACTTCCTGCTTCATTAGTTCCTTCAGTCACATGTTCACATCTTCTCTTCAGACTCATCTTATGACCTTCTATCACCTCCTGCAGATCACTTCCTGAACATAAGTAAACCAATGATTTCCATCTCTCATAAATCATCAACACAACTACAAATTCATGACATCACAAATTAAATCTCATATTGAACAGTTTTACTTTGTTTGGGCTTCATTTCAGCATCTCCAGATCTGCTTCCAGGTTGTGAACAAGAGGACTCTCCTGGTGGAGCTGCCTGGTCCCAGTTTGATAGGATGTGCTCCCCCCTCTCACTATGAAACACATCTCTATTAGTCCTTTGATTTATAGGATGAAAGAACCTGATCAAGACTCAATATTGTTCCAGCATTTATGTCTGAATTCATCTTTCAGTTTAAACCTGATTCTTGTTTCTAATCAACAATATTCACATTAAGTCTGTAACTATATGACTGTCTGAGGTCTAAGTGTTAAACATCTCCAATAATAAACTCACAACCTGCTGCTGTTAATGTGACTAACAGCTGCCACACAAACACATCATCACGCTTTAGTTTTCTTACATTTCCTCTGAACTTCTGAAGTTTAATATATCACGTTTGGACCGGTCACTCTTCAGGGACACACAGCTGGGCACTGTGGACTCTGCTCTGTCCTCGTCCATCCTGAGGAAACATCAGAAATAGTGATGAGACTGTGATGAAGGTAAATAATCTGTAGAGGTTGGAGTTAAATAATCCCAATTCACTGCATTTTTATCAAACAGGAACATTTCTAATCCATTCTGGATAACAACTGAATCAATAAATCAATGATGTCTCTGTATAATTTTCATGTTGTCAGAGTTTAAGCTGCTTTTTTTAACTGTTCCCTGCAGTGAGAAAAGAACTGGCACCTTTTCCAGCCCCTCATCCTGCAGCACTGAATGTGCTCTAAAGTTCTTTCCAGAGCAAACGTCTCTGCACTTGCAGCAACATGTTGTAGTCATGGATCCGTGAGGAGAACCGGATACAGGAAACGCCCCCACTTTGATCCCAAAACCCAACTGGTGGCCAACGGTGGTCCGGCAACGACGGGGACGCTGGTCCATCGGGCCGACAACACTGGTTTTCCACAGGCCAACATGGTGAAAGGACTGTCTTCAGCTCAGCCACTAAATTATCTGGTGCTACATAAACATACTAGTCAGGACTTTTTAACTTTAACTCCCTCCTTTGTTCCCCTCTTCAATTATTTCTATAATCCAAGTCCTCAAAGATCACTGCTCTATTTAAAATAGATGAAAGAAATGACACCCACTCCTGCATTTCTTTCACAGTGGTTCCACAACATAGAACAATAAACCACTGTGAGAAAACGTGCAACATGAACCCAAAATCCTGTTGGTGTCCTGTGATCCTGTGTGGATTTATTTAATTATTTTTAAAGTTTATTGTCTTAAATAATACCAAAATATCCAGCTGTAACCTGGACTGTTGAACAACTCTAATAACTTTATGAGCTTTTCACCTGTCACAAAAATGTTGCTCTTCCTGCTTCGTCTGAACAGAATACTTTCACTTTCATTTTTAAAACCTAATCACAGCTTTATGGCCTATATATTACTGCCATTAAAGCATTCTGGGAGGGTTTAAAGTTCTTTTAGGATCAGTAGCAAAGAGCAGAAAAATAAACTAAACTTCACTTAGAAAGACTATTCAACTATAACTAAAGCCAGACTATAAGAATGTTAAATAAGACCTATTCATTTATAATGTATAATGATGTTTTGTGCTAAAACTAAATATGAAGTCTCATTGATTCAAATCTTGATTTTATCTCCAATCACAACTGTCAATTCTTTTCAATAATGCTCTTCGTTTCCACTCACCTTGTCGGTCTTCAGTCTTCCTGCTTAGTCTGAAAGGAATACTTTTAAAAACTCGTTTGTTGAGTTCCCAGTTTCTGGGACCGTTGTTGCTGGTGTCTACCTGCAGGGGGCGTGGAGGAGCCGCTCATCAGCCACAGCTGGCCCCGCAGACACACGCACCTGCGGTCTCTCTTCAATCTCCCGTTAGATTTAAGGACAGAACTCCCGTCTGCCAGCGGCGGAGGGTTTTCATCGCCAAACCCTGACTCCTGTGGCTTGACTATTTTTGAGAGTTTTCCTCGCGGACTTGTTTTGGACTCTCTCGAGGTCTCTCCGCCTCTCTGTGAACGCGGACCGAACTGTTCTTGTTCACTTTAAAATAAAGACGCTTTAAGGACACCATTCTCCACCATTATTCAACCTGGTTAAATAAAAAAGATTTATGATGCTTGACAGATTTGAAAGACTTGTAAAAGCAGCATATTTCTGCAGCCCTGGAGTCCAGGAGGAGCAGCAGAGGTCAGAATGTGTCGGAGCGCGTTTAACTATTGTCTGCAGTTCCACGCGTGTCCACCGGGTGGCGGTAAAGCACCACATGATATTTCTCCTTTTTGGAACTTCTTCAGCTGCGTTGGGCTTTAAATCTTCACCTGTCGCTCCCTTTAAGCTCTAAACTTTGCGGTTCTGTGTGTAGTTTGTTGGTTTAAATATTTTTGATGAATTCTGATGACGATGAGTGAAACTGTCAATGACCAATAGAAAGTTCGTCCATTGTTCTACTGTGTCACACATTTTCATTATTATTGTCATTTTTGGGTCTAAACTGGACCAGTTCTGTGAGCTGTTTTGCTTTTTCTGTGGACCAGATGTTCCAGGCAGGTTCCATCATGGGACACAGACGGAGACGGGTCACGTGACAACAGTCAGCCTTTAGTTCTTTATTACAGGAGGATCTGGTTTATATACAGACACGAATCTGCAAAATACTGAAAAGTATATGAACCCAAAGTACTAAAAAGTCTACATCAACGCACACGCGTGTATTAAGTGTTTATACACACGTGTGCGCGTACGTGCACACTGTATATTCATCTAATAACTGTTAGTTTCTAAAACAGCAAAGTAGAGTCACTGAGGCACGGCTTCACCTCCTTTACACCGAGGTTTCCCTGAGCAGGTGTGATGAACTGTTGCAGAAGGAAAAGCATGGAACATGTTAATAACCGGACACTAAAACACTCAGGTTTATTGTCTGACGGCATCAGTGTCTCTGGTTGCATCTGTCTGAGGAGCATTGTGAAACCAGGAGCAGTGTAAATGAGGGGGGGGGGGGGGGGGGGGGGGGGGGCAGTGAGTGGATGCTGCATTCATCAAACACACAATAGTCAGAAGAGAAGAAGGAAGAACAGAAGCCCGTGTTCCTCAGTGTTGGTGTGGAGACGCCTGTTGGGAGGAGCAGGAAGCAGGCTGGACTCTTCCAGCTGGCTTTAATGCCACTTCTCTTCTGAGAACCTCCCAGCAGCTTTCTCTCCACCATCTTTTTACGCTGAAGCTTTTTGATCATTTCAGGTCAGATGTTCTTGGACTGAGGTTAAAAATGTTTGTTCTTGTGCTCGGAGCGAACCGACGATCCTCTAAAGTCAGGCATCCTAAAGGTGGATGTTTTCTGAGGCCTGGAGGCTTTAAAGTGGCGCTTTTACCCACTTGTCCTCGTTCTGTTGGAAACTTGATCCAAAAACCTTTTCTGGAGCTTCATGTTCTGCTTTTTTGAAGGAATGAAATGGTTTCATCAGCGCTGCTGGGGGCTGAGCAGGCTTCATAAATCTGAAGCTCTGAGATCCTTTAAAGATCTCCTGGAATCAGCAGATGGGGGTTTGATCAAAAACTGTAAGAATCAGTCAAGCAATCAAATCTTGACTCAGTCCAAGCGTGAACCAGTCCATCCAGAGCTGATTATGGCTCAGCCAGGAGGAAAGCACGGCCTGGGGGGGTTCATATGGAGCAGGCACACTCTGGCTCTATTGCTACTGAAAACAGCCCTTCAGCACAGCAGCCTGGAATACAGTTCTGGAGAACACCTGTTCCCAACAGAACCTGTTTAAAACGGGACCAGTAAAGATGCCCGGCGTGACCACGACCACGGGGAGAGAGGGGGGGGCAGAGACAGGCGGTAACGCCGCTGCCCACCGATTCACCTGGCAACAACAAAAACCCCAGCAGCTTGGACCCAATATGGCAGCGTGTTCCTCACAAACGCTCCTCAAACTCTCCCCACAGCTTCATTGCTAAACAGGATTTGGTTTTTTTTGTCCGTGCTAAATGGAAAGTGTTTGTCCTTTGGTGGTCCAACAGGACCACGATTTGGATGGATGGATGATTTGATGTTATTGAGAATAAAAACAGCTGAAAATGGAAGCGGAGATGTTTCAGAGCACCAGAGTTCAGAAAGAGTTTCTAATCAAACACCGCCTGTTGGGAATGATGAATGGATGGATTTTTATTTAATTTAGACTAATTTAGACTAATTTTAACATCCTTTATGCCAGTTCCATAGAGCGTGCACCCGCACACACACTAGCAAAGATGATATCCAAACAACAAATAAATGGGAGTCAAAAGAAATCATTTAAAGCTCATATGTCAGAGTCAAGGTCGAGGGTTTTCTATGGCCCCCGGGATGATATTGATTTATTATTAGAACCGGCCCACAGGCCGCAGATGTTTTACACAGGCCAATACTACATTTCCCACAATGCAACGGTGACAGTCTGAGCAAGAGGTGGCTTCATTTAATTATTTATCAGTAGTCATTAGCATAACAGCAAAAGTTAACTTTCAGATCCCCATAAAATGGCAAAAGGGAAGGTGGACACTGAGAACCGGGGGTTCAAACAAGGTGGGAGTGGGAGCACATGTTCACGGAGGCAGCTGGGAAACCTGGGTGTCTTCTGAGTGGAGAAAGGGTGGCGGTAATGAAAGAATATCATCTGAGACGCCATCATGAAGCTAAACACAGCCGATCTGTCTCTGAGCTTTGTCCTCCACACGCTTTTTGGTGGCCTCCAGCTCCCTCTGGAAAAACTCTGACGCGGCAAATTGTTCAAAGGGCATTCTGGGGTCAGAGAGTCCCTCAGCAGCATCAGTCTGATGCACCTTCCTTGAGCAGTAGAAGTAGCGAACAGGACCCTGCTGATAGAAAAAGTGGATGGAAGATCCACCCGTCCCATACGGAGACTTGGGCTGTCCACAGGCCAGACAGGGTTTCGTCTGTCTCATCTTCTGCTCTGGTCGCTGCTGCTGCTGCTCCATCTCTAGAATGCCCTGCACAATTTTTTCAATGGAATCCTGCGTCAGAGGCGTGGGCAGGGCGGCTGTGGGAGGAGTGACAACAGCCGTCGCCATGGCGACTACAGGAACGCTGGTTGTTTTGCTCCCCTCTGTCAAGGAGTACCACAGCTGTTGAGTCTCCAGGAGCTTCTCTGGGCTGGTGTTCAGAGAAGAACTGGTGTTCAACAGCTTTGCCAGATGCTTCACATAGTGGGATATGTGAAACCTGGTTGTGGGGCGGAGCAAGCTGTTCGGATCGGCCGCAGACCGATGGACCGTGTCTGCGTAGTCTCGATCCACAAGCCTCAGGATGTCCTTGTCCCCATGATGATACTGCAGCAAACTATCAATAGCGTCTTTCATGGGAAGAGTCCAGCGTGTGTGGTCCAAGACAAACACTCCACCACCAGTCTTCATGGGTCCAGTGCGGGCGCTCCTCGGCGAGGACTTCAGCGGCAGGGGCAAAGCTCCAGAGACGTCTGGAACACAAACAAAGCAATAATGCATCCTTAGTAACTCATATTATCGCCATATGGGCTATTGAGAAAACACATTAATATCCATCCCTTAATAACAGAAAGTAATATACACTGCATTTTGTGTTTGTCCCAGTCCAGAGGGAGCGGAGGGCAGCCCGGTTCTCTGGACTCCAGCCCAAACCTTTCTCCAGTGTCTCTGTCAGAGAGGTGAACGCAGGGCACTTGTCTTGTCCCGTCACTGCCATGGAAGCAGAGTTCAACTCCCACATTGAGGCAGGGTCAAAGACAGCAGGGAGGACGGCGCCGGGCTTCTTCATGTCTACCGGTCGCTGAAAGTTCCACCGCACAACGCCGGTCATGGCCTGGGCCCGGAACAGTTCAGGGGAGACCTGCGTACCCGTGACCCACTGGGCCTGCTGGAAATGGTAGCCCTCCTGCTGAGATGTACCACGGACAGGGATCCAGACGGGGACTTTGGCACCTTCGCCCGCTACGTGGTTTAGCTGAAGGGTCCCTCCGTCCCTGTACATTATCCCCTCAGACAGTTCTGGGTCACTGAGGCAACCACGGAGGATGTGAACCCTCTGAACGCGCCACGTCTTCAGCATGGATAGGGTTAGGGTTAGCATGGAGCATTTTTCAGTTTGAATGACGGCAAACAAAGAAGATGGCTGATCCCACCTGTCCATCCAGTGGTAGCCGGCCTTTCCCACCCCAGCGTGGCTGTACCTCTGGGCCATTCCTTGCTACATCGGATGCAGGGACCTTTCTGTCTCAGCCTGAACCATCACCCAGGACACAATGAGCCAGTTCTCATTCATCACTGCCAAACTGGACATGGCTCCAGATGCCAGTGTCACCTTCCTTGCCATCTTCCTCGTGCGGTCCGACCTGAAAACCTGCCCCAACGTGCCCTGGAGGAGCTTGGTCAGAGACGGCTGTTGACGCTTGAACTCATCCAGCAGGCAGCCAGTCAGGTAGAATCCGGACACAGACACCCCACCCCAACCTTCTTGGTCCTCGTATGGCCCGAAAGCACGTGGCCGATCTTCCATCCTCACGTACTGGCCGATGGTTCTCTGTCCGTACGCCCCAGCCTCGGCCTCCCTGACGTTCTGTACGGCGTGCAGATATGCCAGGTGAGCTCGTTCATACTTGAGGTGCATGAGCTCATTCACCTGGTTCGCCATATCGGTCGGTGACTTGCCAGAACGCCGCAGTTCATCCATTACCGACTTGCACGCAGCCTTCTTGTAAGTCAGGAATGCAGGCAAAAGGTTAGTAAAGCGCACGGGCAGCTTCTCCACCCATGGAGGGGTGTCAGCGGACCAGTTCCTGCGACAGGCCTTGCAGCAGAGTCGCGAGGAAAAGATCAAATACTGGCCACGGACGCTGACGATCACTGGAGGTCTGCCCACGCCTGCAGAGACCACCTGAGGACGAGGACAGCTATGGAGGCACGGCAGGATGTCATTGTTCCTCAACCTGACCATGATGTGGCTCTCTGACTTCCAAATGAAAAATGGATGGAGCTGAAAAAAGTTGGGGGACGGGAGCTCAGCCACCATGTCCAGTAGCTCCGGCTGAGGAGGAAGATGCCAAAGAGAAATTGCGTTCCACTCTGCCGTCAGAGGTCTGTGCCGTGCAAGAGTCAGGTCCTGAAAACAAGTGCAGACTTGCTATTAAGAAATTACAGTCACTTCACCTGATGACAACATGGAAAGAACAGTCAGCTGTACATTACAGAGACATCAGGTTGTTCATCAGCCCTAAATCAAAGAAAAGGAAACTGTTTTTCAACGAAGCAGCAAAGAGAACAAAAACAAACACTTACCCTCCTCCTCATAGTCAATATCAGTTCATCACTGCACGGATCAATTCATAGTCCTCACGACGGTTATTATCACACCAACATATGAAGAGTAATATTAAAGGAACTCGGCCGGAACATCAAGAACACAAAAATAATAAGATAAGTTTCAGATTTGGAGAGGAATTCTTCATGGAAAGGAACGGAACTCCAGCTCTGAAACCTATTTTTCAGAAACCTGTCTTTGCTCCTGGTGGCACTCTCGGCAGGGCGGCTGCTGCTACTGGCATAGCATCTGCACACAGATGAAAAGAAAAACAATAGAAATCAGATACGGCATGGACTTTGTTTGTCTGACATGAAATAAATGTGGTAACGGTGTATTTACAGCTCTGGACTTGCAGATCAGAGTTATGGATGCTCAGCATCTCCCTTTCCATCTCCACGTCCTCCTCCATGGCTGTGTTAAAGACAAAAATACCGGCTACAGGTTATTAGTAGAAAAGAAAAAAACCTTTTCCAGAGTTGAACTTGTCACGTGAAGGAATTAGCATACCCAGGGGCTCAGCTGGGGCCTTCATGGGATGCTCAGCAGGTGTGGAAGATGTGGTGGGCTGCTGCCTCTTCAGCAGGTTCTGCTGCAACCTGGACATTCGTGTACCTGGAACGCAGCGCCTGCCTATGACAAAATCAGCATAGCCATCACCTCTGCTGTCCCAGATCTCCTTCCACCTGCTCTTGGCTCGGGCACCAAATCCAACCAGCTGGTCGTCTTCAGATGAGGCAGTCACTCCATCCCCTCTTCCGGCCTCATAAGTGAGGAGAGCCTGGATTTCTTGGAAACTGAGGGCATAACTCACAAATGACTGGAGGCTGTCCTTACTGTGGCTGTCAGCCATACAGAGACCTGCTGCCTCCTCGCTCTGCACGTTCTTGATCAGATACACGGTGGATCCTACGTCATTCTGCAAAAGCCATCAGAATGACTTCCCTTTATATTTACCAAACTGCAGGACACCTCCATCTTATCTGAGGGATCCCCCCTCTTTGCCGGATGACGGCCAAAGCGTTCTGCCGTACGAGGTCCTCCCTCATGGCCGCAGACTTGTCCTGAGGAGTGGAACTCACCCGTTTGGCTTCATCAGATGGCTCCTGGAGGAGAAACCCAAGAGGCCCCTTGCGGAACACGACCCGAAGTTCCCAGGGAAAAAGGCGAATTGCTTCTGCATGTTGAGCTGACATAAAGGAAAAATGTCTATTAATTTTCTCATTTTTATTAGACACTGATAAAACAGTTCCACCCATTTTTCAAATCACACCTGATAAATGTGATCAAAGGAATCTTAGGCCAGTAAAAGATAAAGTGTGGTACCATGTGTAAAGCTCTGGTGTGTGTGTGTGTGTGTGTGTGTGTGTGTCTGTGTGTCTGTCTGTGTGTGTTGTGTGTGTGTTTGTGAGTGTGCGCACACATGCAATTATCATGTAGGTGTGAAAGTGTAAGATCAAGGTTGTTGGGGTGTCGTCATTCAGGAGTTCAGAAGGTCAGTACCTGGTGTGGCTAGTGAGGAAAAGACTGGAAAGTGATGTGTGTGTGTGTGTGTGTGTGTGTGTGTGAGAGAGAGACAACATGTTGGGGGGGGCAGGAGGACAGTATCCCCTCTCAAAGACATTGGAAACAAAAACACACATTTGATGTAATAAAATGTAATACTACCACTACTAATATTACTACTAATAATAATTATAGTAATAATAATAATAATACCGAGATTTCAGTGCCACGACAAGTAAATCGGTTACTTGAATATAAAATATGAACAAGTTCATTCATCACTATCGTGTAATTTAATTTATGAAAAACTAGCTTGACAAGATATGAGTATATTATAGCATGACAAATACAGTACATTATAATTTAGGGCCAATTATAACACGTTCCTTGCTAATTTAGGACAAAATTGACCACAGCCTATGCACAATTACGAAAAGTTTCCTCATTAATTTAGTAGGAAATCAAGCCCAAACTTACCTTCAGCGAAGTTTACCAAAGAATGAACCAAGAATGGCCGATCCTCCGGAGAGGAGCCGCTCTTCATAGAAACGGCGCAGAACAGCGCCACGGGATCATAGCGGCCGGAAATATATTGCGTCCGTAGTGGTTTAGCACGACCATTGAAAATGAATGAGAAACGGTTTAGGGCCGTTTAGCTCCCGGCCATGGCACATTGCTTTTAAGTTGATTTCATTGATCGGAGTTGAATCTTGTTTGATTTTTTTGAAGTGTGCTGCAAACCAGGTTCTTAACACCTCCTCGTGGACCAGACCCTGGTTCATTCCACACACCCCTCCTGGACCAGACCCTGGTTCATTCCAAACACCTCCTCCTGGACCAGACCCTGGATTATTCCCAACACCTCCTCCTGGACCAGACTCTGGTTCATTGCAAACACCTCCTCCTGGACCAGACTCTGGTTTATTGCAAACACCTCCTCATGGACCAGACAGTGGTTCATTCCAAACACCTCCTCCTGGACCAGACCCTGGTTCATTGCAAACACCTCCTCCTGGACCAGACTCTGGTTCATTCCAAACACCTCCTCCTGGACTAGACCCTGGTTCATTGCAAACACCTCCTCCTGGACCAGACCCTGGTTCATTCCACACACCTCCTCATGGACCAGACAGTGGTTCATTCCAAACACCTCCTACTGGACCAGACGCTCCACCAAACGTCTCCCAGCATCTCCACGTCCCACCACCATCACTGTGCACTGTTAGTAACAATGCGTGGACGTCTCCTGCTTCTGTGGCTGACAGTTGATCATCTCTGGCCAATCTATGATGTTCAGAGTTCTCTTTTCGTGGTCATTTAAATAGATAAATCTAAGTGTACATGCACCATATGTCCAGCAGGTGGCAGTGTTGGTTTTATAAAGTAGTTCCAGATTTCCTACCGTGCAGGATACTGCAAACAGAAATGATCTGAATTGTCTTCAAAAGATCACAGCTTATATGGGTAGAGATTTCCCTCTACTCATCCCTCTCTGTGTCTTACTGACCATCATTGTTCGCCTCTGAAACAAGCCTCCAAAATCAATTTGTCCCTTTCTTTTATTCTTTCTTTATTTACACATCACCATTTTACAGGAATATTATTACAATTATTGTGTTAAAGCCATATTTCAATGTGCAGTTTTGCATGAAAATATACAAAAATAAAGTTGGATCTGTTATATATCTGCCTCCTTTTGTCTCGCTGTTAGGAAACGGTGCCTGATTTCCTGTTGCGCTTTGCTCGACTTGTGGCTGAAAAGCAGATAAACTCAAAGTGTTTGCTCTGGTCCATGTTGGGGAAGGGAGGGGGGCCTGCGTGGAGCCTCTTGATGAAGTGGACCTCTCTTTGGTTCTGCCTTGTCCTGGAGGCTTTGATGGGCCTCCCTTTCCGACTGAAGGCAACGTACCAGCCTTCAACCTTAGCATTCTGCAGAGCTGTGTAATTGTTTTCCAGCACTATCTCTGAGAAGATGCACTCCCTGCTCCGACCGTTGGGCTGGAACACAGAAAGGTTCTCTATTAATCCATTAACTGTCCCATCTGGACATTACAGACGGGAGACAGCTAAAGACGTGTTTCTGAGCTACTTTGAGAACCCCCAAATGTCCGCGTAGCAGCTGTAACGGTACGTTAGTAGTGACGGTACCACCAGCTCAGCTAAAAGGAGGCTACAGGTTCAAACACAGACATGTTTTGGTTCTGAATTTTGATAGTTGATCCCAATCCAAACACTGGCTGCCAGTGAGGATGGATGCAGGTTCCATGCCTCTGATGTCTTCACTGACATGAAACAGGTGAACATCAACCCTACTGAAATGTTCAGGTGAGGGGCCTAATGTCAAATGTGCTCATTATCAGTGTTTTCTACAGCAAATGTGTGTGTATGTGTGTGTGTATGTGAGAGAGAGAATAATTATTATATTGTTATCATTTAAATGCATTTGTATGTTTAGCACCTAAGTGCATGGAGAAGAAACAGTGTTTTTCACCTCTCTAGATTTAGTACACTTGTCCAGAGCACCAGATTTACTGTGAGGTTGTTATCTGAAACCCTAAAAGCATCTTGGGAGAAGGTGAAAATTCCACATGGATAATGAGCTGATGTGAATAAAGGAAGGAGATTTGCAGGGGAGCAGCAGAGCGACGGAGGGTGTTCCAGAGTGAACTGCTGCTTGCTCTCCCTTGCAAGGTACCTGTGTTTGTGTCTTTTGTTGATTCACGCAGGGTTTTGCTGGGTTGCTCTGTTTCAACTCTAATATCCAGCCTGGAAGTAACAAATGCTGGACTAACTTTTCAGCATCATGGTGGGTCAGTAGCTTCCTGATCTTTCTGATGTTTCTCAGGTGAAAAAAGGCACTTCTAGAGACTAATTTAATGTGTGAGTTGAAGGAGAGATTTTGATCAAAAGTTACTCCTAGATTCCTCACAGAGAGACTAGATGTTAATGAGATACCATCTAGAGTGATCATGTGATCTAATCTATCCCTGAGAGGTTCAGGACCAAACACCATGACCTCAGTTTTTCCTGGGTTAAGGAGGAGGAAATTTGAAGACATCCAGGACTTTATGTCTTTAAGACAGGTCTGGAGCTTCACTAACTTCTCTGTCTCCTCGGGTTTCATGGATAAATAAAGCTGAGTGTCATCAGCATAACAATGAACATTTATCCCATGCTGCCGAATAATGTTCCCTAAGGGAAGCATGTACAAGGTGAAGAGGATTGGTCCAAGTACAGAACCTTGAGGAACTCCATGGCTAACCCTACTGTATGAGGAGGAAACACCATGCACATGAGCAAACTGGTATCTATCAGATAAGTATGATATAAACCAGTCTAGTGTTGTCCCTTTAATCCCAATCACATGTTCCAGTCTCTGTAACAGGATGCTGTGATCAACTGGATCAAAAGCAGCACTGAGGTCCAGCAGAACCAGCATAGAGACCAGTCCATGATCGGAAGCTATGAGAAGATCATTAGTGACTTTAAGAAGTGCTGTTTCTGTGCTGTGATGAGCTCTAAAGCCTGACTGAAACATCTCAAACAGGCTGTTCCTCTGCAGGTGCTCCAGTAACTGAGTCACCACCACCTTCTCAAGAACTTTAGAGATAAAAGGAAGGTTGGATATGGAAGGTTGGTTTATCTGCTGGAGGAAACCAACTGAATCAAGTAATGAAATGAAGCCATTTCTAAAGCTGTCATTTACAACGTCTACATGGATATTAAAGTCTCCAATGATAATGACTTTGTCCGTTCCAAGGACCAAGTCAGATAAGAAATCAGAGAACTCAGACAGGAACTCTGAATGTGGCCCAGTAGGGGGCCGATATACAACTACAAACAGAAGTTGCTTTTCTGCCTTCCAGTTCAGATGGGTGATGCCAAGAGTGAGGCTTTCAAATGAACTGAAGCCATGTTTTGGTCTAGGATTAATAACTTGGAGTGATAGATTTCTGCCACTCCCCCTACTCGACCAGTAACACGTGGAATATGATAATTAAGATGGGTAGGAGGAGTAGATTCATTTCAGCTAACATACTCCTCCTCCTGAAGCCAGGTCTCAGTAAGACAGAATAAATCAATGTGATGATCCGCTATCAGGTCGTGCACTAACAGGGGTTTACACAAAAGAGATCTAATATTTAACAGTCCACACTTAATTGTGATATTAGTTTCTCCAACTTGTACTTTGGTATTAATTTTAATAAGATTATGGTGATTGACCGCTCCCCTGCTCTGTGCTTGGGGAACTTTTAACAGTGGAACAGAGACTACCTCTATAGTGTTAAATATGTTATTGTTGGTGGATGAGGGTTCTATGGAAGCAGCAGAGAGGTGTGTAAGACTACACCTCTGCATCCTGGTCTGGACCCTGGATTGTCAGGTCACTTTGGGTCTAATAAAATTAGCCAAATTACTAGAAATGAGAGAGGCACCATCCCGTGTGGGATGGACACCGTCTCTCCTGATCAGACCAGACCAAACATCTCCTCGCTGGCCAGATTGGGGAGGGGACCAGAGAATGCAACGGACTCCAACATCGTTTTTGCGTAGTTACACACCGACTCGAAGTTAATTTTGGTGACCTCCGACTGACGAAGCCGGGTGTCGTTGGCTCCGACGTGAATAATAACTTTACCAAATTTACGTTTACGTCTCGCCAGCAGCCGTAAATTTGCTTCTATGTCGCCCGCTCTGGCCCCCGGAATGCTCTTAACTATGGTCGCTGGAGTCGGCTTCACGTAGCGCAAAACAGAGTCGCCAATTACCAGGGTCGGTTTCTCAGCGGGTGTGTCGCCGAGTGGGGAAAAGCGGTTAGCCACGGGAAGCGGGTGGTGGGGCACCGTGGGCCTTTGTTTTGGGCTCCGCTTCCTACGAACCGTCACCCAGCCGCCCTGGCTAGCCGGCTGCTCGGCTGCTGCCGGGGGACCGCTAGCTGTAGCTACGCTAGGCGGCTCCGCAGCAGCTAGCTTCTCCTGGCTACCTGACGCAACTCCAGCTAACTCCAAGCTGCGGAACCGCGTCTCAAGCTCGCTAAGTCTCGCCTCCATAGCCGTAAATAAACTCCACTTTCTGCACCTATTCCCTTCACTAAGGGAGGCAGAGGAGTAATTAAACATTTCACACCCTGAACAGACGGTGAGGCCATGCTAACGCTGATAATCGGCGAAGCCCGGTATTTGTTTAATATGGGTTGTTTCTCACTGTTGTTATCGGGTGACTAGAATGTCCCAAGTGTTCAAATTTTAAGTAAAGTGAATACAACACACCAAGTGTTCAATATTAAGTGAATACAACACACCGTGCACAATGCAACGAACGATTGGGAAGACAGGAAGTGACGCAATACGTTACCAGGAGGAAGTAAAATGGAGACTCAACGGCTAACTCTTGGTTATTGATGTGGCGGTTGGCTCCTGTCCGTCACCTCATGGTTGTGTCTGTTCCCCAGGAAATACAGTGTTTATATTCCCAAATTCTACATCAAAACGTCATACTCACTGAAGACTGTTGACTGAAATGGGGATGGTAGACATGTTTGGTGACAGAGCAGACTTGAGTGGTATTGCAGAGGGGCAACAACTGGCAGTCTCAGAGGTAAAGATGTAAAACAGGAACAGCATCAACAATGAGCACAGATTTCTTTCTGACAATTAATTATGTCTGGTATTTCTTGTAGGTTGTCCATCAAGCTACCCTGGATGTCGATGAGGCTGGAGCCACTGCCGCAGCTGCTACAGGCATCACAATAACACTTCACTCCTATAATTATGTTCCAGTCCTGAAGTTTAATCGTCCCTTCATGGTTATCATCACTGACCACAGCTCAGATAATATCCTCTTCATGGGCAAGATTACCAACCCAAACATCTGATGCACTAAATGCCTGTTTTGCTCAATAAGAATTGCATCACATATAAAGAGCCTTAAAAAAGAAACATTTGCCTTGTAGAGTCTCACTTTATTACTCCATAGAATGTTTCTGAATCAGCTCTTAAAAATATAATAGGTGGCTGAATAGCACAATTTTAATCTGGTTTGAGACGGGGCTCCCGCTGTGAGCGGCCGACTACAGACGGGGCTCCCGCTGTGAGCGGCCGACTACAGACGGGGCTCCCGCTATGAGCGGCCCACTACAGACGGGGCTCCGCTGTGAGCGGCCGACTACAGACGGGGCTCCCGCTGTGAGCGGCCCACTACAGACGGGGCTCCCGCTGTGGGCGGCCGACTACAGACGGGGCTCCCGCTGTGAGCGGCCCACTACAGACGGGGCTCCCGCTAGGAGCGGCCAACTACAGACGGGGCTCCCGCTATGAGCGGCCCACTACGGACGGGGCTCCCGCTGTGTGAGCGGCCGACTACGGACGGGGCTCCCGCTGTGAGCGGCCGGCTACAGACGGGGCTCCCGCTGTGAGCGGCCCACTACGGACGGGGCTCCCGCTGTGAGCGGCCGACTACGGACGGGGCTCCCGCTGTGAGCGGCCCACTACGGACGGGGCTCCCGCTATGAGCGGCCGACTACGAACGGGGCTCCCGCTGTGAGCGGCCGACTACAGACGGGGCTCCCGCTGTGAGCGGCCGACTACGGACGGGGCTCCCGCTATGAGCGGCCCACTACAGACGGGGCTCCCGCTGTGGGCGGCCCACTACGGACGGGGCTCCCGCTGTGAGCGGCCCACTACGGACGGGGCTCCCGCTATGAGCGGCCGACTACGGACGGGGCTCCCGCTGTGAGCGGCCCACTACGGACGGGGCTCCCGCTGTGAGCGGCCCACTACGGACGGGGCTCCGCTGTGAGCGGCCGACTACAGACGGGGCTCCCGCTGTGAGCGGCCCACTACGGACGGGGCTCCCGCTGTGAGCGGCCCACTACGGACGGGGCTCCCGCTGTGAGCGGCCGACTACGGACGGGGCTCCCGCTGTGGGCGGCCCACTACAGACGGGGCTCCCGCTGTGAGCGGCCCACTACAGACGGGGCTCCCGCTGTGAGCGGCCCACTACAGACGGGGCTCCCGCTGTGAGCGGCCCACTACAGACGGGACTCCTGCTGTCTGTAGGCCTCATGTGCCAGAGTGATGGGCTTTGAGCACGTGATGACTCCTGTGGTGAAGATCAGAAACAGCATCCGCTCCAGAGCCAAACAGCTCAGAACATTCAAGGTTCTGTTGGAGGAGCTGCCAACTGAATATGGTGACCTGCTGCTACACACAGAAATCCGATGGCTCAGCAGGGGACGGATTTTGCTTCCTTTTTTGTCCCTTTTGAGTGAAATAAAAGAGTTCATGCAGTCCAGAGGGGAAGACGCCGCGCTGCTGGAGGACACTGACTGGACACTGGACCTTGCATTTTTAACGTTTTACTGGGAAACGGAACAGTTTCAACTGGGAGCTGCAAGGCAAAGGTGAGACTGTTGCTGATAGGATCAGTGCTGTAAATGCATCTAAAGCCAAGATGAACATTTTCTCTGCATTTACAGACAAAAGGTGCTGCACTTCCCCTCTGTGCAGATGGTGCTGAGAGACAACGCTTCTGCATGTGAGGCTTTGGACTAAAGCGCAGAAAAGTGCTCTCAGCTCATAAAAAGACTTGGGCAAGAGTTTGAGAACAGGTTTTGGGACCTGGATCAGCTTGAGCCATGTGTGTCCTTCATTTCTAACCCTTTCATGAACGTGGACATATCATGCATTGCTCAGCAGTTCAGTGCAACCTTCAGCCTGGATGCTGCACAGATGCAAATTGAAATTGGAACATTGTGAAATGAGCTGCAGCTCAAAGCCTCTCAGGCTGCACCAAACTTTTGGTGCCTTGTTGACACAGAAAAGTACAGTGGTGTATGTACAGCAGCTGTGAAGGTTGCAAGCCTTTTTGGTTCGACCTCTCTTTGTGAATCAGCCTTTTCTGACAGGAACTTCATCAAGAACCAACACAGAAGACGCCTCCCTGATGCACATCTGCCAGACTCACTCAGAGCTGCACTGTCAAGTTCCCCACCAGAGGACAACACACTGGTAACCGCAGCAACGCCAGGCTTCCCCCCAACGGACAAAGAAACGGACACCAGATTTGATTAAATGTGTTTGTAAAATGTAACAATTGTTTATGTTAAAATGTTCATGTGAAAAAATCTGCAGACTGAAGTGTGAAGTTCAAAACGTAATCAGATTTATTTTAAAATCTGAAAGTTTATTTTTGTATTTTACGTGATTTATTATTTGTACAAACGTGGTGCAAAGTAATTCATGATTTGTTAAAAAATGTCAGTGGCTGGTAA
This sequence comes from Takifugu flavidus, assembly GCF_003711565.1. NCBI lineage: Eukaryota > Metazoa > Chordata > Actinopteri > Tetraodontiformes > Tetraodontidae > Takifugu > Takifugu flavidus. Next base: position 13,680,032 of record NC_079523.1, on the reverse strand, counting down.
AAATGGGACATTGTGATTTCCTAGGACTGTTGTAGAAGTGATCATTTTAAATTGGTTTTGAACATTTATTTCAATTTGAAAAACACTTGCACTAAGACAAAATATATAAAGTGTTGCATATTGATATTCATCTGTTCCCGATCTTGTTAAATCGTTGTTGATATTGTGAGAAATCATTAACATGATCAGTGTCTTTGCAGAGATGAATATCATTAACTATTAATAATGACATTCAGTTAAAGGTAAATTGAGCAAATTGGCTATTTCAGAAGTGTGTATCAAACTGGTAGCCCTTCACATGATTCAGTACCCAGGAAGTAGCTCTCCGTCTCAAAAAGGTTGGTGACCCCTGCACTGGACTACATGCGGTCATTTTAAAATGTTTCAGTGAACATTGGATCAGTCTGGCCCTCGGCTTGGAGCTACATTTTTATTTGGCCTTCCATCCATTTGACTTTGACACCCCTAATTTAAACGAATCAGGATGTTTCCATCAGTGGTTAAAAATCCGATGAATGTGATCATCAAAATGCACAAATTCTGTCTTAAATCAGTATCAGCCGTCTTTGCTCATTTAAATATATGGAGCAGTGATCCGGGATTAAACGTTGCTATTGTCCAAGATTACTGACTGATCCATGATGTGTAACAGATTCTATTATATCGATTAACCTGAATGTTTGCATTGAAATTGGACAGAAATCTGCAGAATGTAAACTGTATAAAAGTTACCTTTCACAGAAACAGTTGCAGTCTCATTATGGGCTGTAACTGTAGGAGCTCCAGCTTATGTCATTAGAATCTACATGATTCAGTTTATTCATGCTTTTAGTGCTCTTTTGACTGAATTTTACCAGATAAAAATGTACCTTTTCTGCCCCCAATAAGAGTTCCTCTGGTAATGACTTTTATTAGCACACGGGCAAACAGGAACTCAGGCAGACACTAAGGAAACACAGGAAATAGTCCGTTCTTCAGGCTCCGGGCCCACACAAAGTCTATGGGTTGCAGGCTCGGGGAGTGGGTCGAGCAGAGATGGAATGCGGAACCAAGGGGGAAGGATGTAAATCCTCGGAACCGTGCAGTTCTGCTGACAGCGGGCAGGAGTGACAGAAAGAGTCTTACAGGAGAGGAGGCTGACGATGTAGCGGAGCAGACTGGGGACGAGCAGCAGCGAAGTCGGGGCCAGGCGGAGAAGTCAAAACCAGGCGAGCAGCAGACAGGAACTAGAAACGCTGAGGCAGAAGTCGTAGTCAGGGGCAGAAAGCAGGTAGGTTGTCCAGGGAACAGGCAAGGCAGGCAGAACGAAGACAGGCAGGGTCGGTAACGGGGAATCCGGCAAGGAAACAACGCTGGAGAGTCTCACATCAAGGCAGAAGGACAATCTGGCAAAGACTGAGAGTGCAGGGGAGGCTGATAGCAGGGCTGATTGGGAATGAGCTGCAGCTGTGCTGCAGGTGAGTGGAGCAGAGGCAGGGGGACAGGAGGGAACTGGGGAAATGGAGCTGTGACAAACGGTGATCTACAGTATATGTAGCTATATGTAGCTATAGCGTCATTGGCCTCCACTCCAGCCACTCCTGGTAGTTCCTCAAAAACACTGAGTTTCTAGTGGATGCACAATCTGTGGAAGCAAACATAGAAACTTCTGAAGAGCCAAAGTTCTTGCAACAAAATATAGTCCCCAATTAGCTTGTTTTGTTATCACACGACCCCGTCCCCATTATCTTAAGAGAATATAAAAGAATGAGTGGAGACAGAAGAGAGAATGAGACGTTTTTGGCGCGTGTCGCTCTTGATTTTGTGTTTATTTTTGCAGGAAACTTAAAGGAGGCCTTTTCACTTTGTTTGATGAAATTTAAGCTGATATTCCATTCTTGACATCTTTAAATTTACAGTATTCATGGGAGTTTTATTTGATCATTTTGCTTCTTTTTATTTCCTATTTCCCACATTTATTCATAGTTTTTATTAGATTGCAATAAATCCTATAACATTGAACAGACTGACTAAAGTCAAATGACCTGCGGTTCCCACCGATAGCCGTCATTCTGATGGGTTTTTGCTGGCTGCAGCTGAAATATTCCAATGCTCCATGTCACAGAGACAGTAAATACTAAACCCTAAAGATTCTGAAGGCATGATGTAAAATAGTAACGTATAATACAGACATTTGAAGAGACAATTAAGAGAATGTTTTCATGCTTCTAAGAGTGGTCGAGGAGCCATTTAGAACTTTATAAAGATGCATTGTGTGATACCAGGAACTAATTTAACTTCAAGGCGAAGCTGCTTCTGCTTTGTCGACCATCGACTGATCTCCTGAAAGTCCACCACCGCTTTTTAAAACAGAATTTTTCATCTATGGAGGGAGTAGACGGCAGATGTTTCCACAGATGCTCTTCACCAGTGGTCAGTGAGTGATGCAGCAGATGAGCGGGAGTTGACTGGCTTCTACCAGCTACCATCTCAATGTCTCCAGCCCATAGTGTGGATTCTTTACGAGAGCAGACAGCAGCTTCACTCCTGAACCCTGCAGCTGGTTCCCACTCAGGTCCAGTTCTCTGAGATGGAGGGATTGGACCTCAGCGCCGAGGCCAGAGAGCCACAGCTGATCTCTGATAAACTGCAGTCCCATAATCTAAATAAAGAAGGGAAACTTTTATAAGGTTATAAGTGAAACCAGTATTCATCTGAAAGGTTAATCAAAGGCATGATCTGTAAATATTTAATTTAGTTACAGGTTAAAAAATGATAGTAATATGTAATTACCACAATTCCAACCTCTCAGGTTTGCACTGTTCCAAAGGAGAATATATATTGTTCTGGCCCTCACTCTTCCCAGGTTCTCCCCACCTCTTTCCCTCCCATCTCATCATGGAGATCCATCTCACCTGTGGCTCATCTTTAAAGGCACAACCTGTCTTAGATGACTTCCTGTCTCCCTCACCATCTACCTCCTCGTTGGCTGGTGTCTACCAGGCACCCTCACCTAGTTTTGTCTAATTTTGGTTACCATCTGTCGGCTTTTTCATTGTCCTTAAATCAATTTATCATGAATAAGTGGTCCCCGTGTGGCCCTCCCTCCTGAAGGAACTGGGCACAACACACACACTCAGAAAGTGTGAGGACCCTCGGATGGAATAATGGACATTTTTGAGAATGGTGTTTACCTCAGAGTTTCCAGTCGGCAGTTTGGAAAGTGGAGAAAACCACAGAGCAGCTTCACTCCTGAATCCTGCAGCTGGTTCCAACTCAGGTCCAGTTCTCTGAGATGGGAGGGATTGGACCTCAGCGCCGAGGCCAGAGAGCCACAGCTGATCTCTGATAAACTGCAGCATTCTAATCTGAAAAATGCAGGATAAGGTTATACGGTGCAGGTCTGCATGTTATCTGCGTCAGTACCAAACCTACGTTAGTTCTTAGTTGGGTCAGACCTGAATTCACGATATTACAAGGAATTTTTTTAATGTGGTGCATCACAGCAGTGTTGAGAACAGCCTCACTTCACCATCTTAGCAGCTGGTATATAGGTAGAAAAATGAAGACTGACCTGAGCCTCTCCAGTTTACAGTTTGGACTCTCCAGTCCAGAACAGAGCCGCTTCACTCCTGAATCCTGCAACGTGTTGGAGCTCAGGTCCAGAACCCTCAGATGGGAGCGGTTGGACTTCAGAGCTGAGGCCACAGAATCACAGCTGGTCTCTGATAACCTGCAGCCACTTAGTCTAAAATAACAATTATTTTGAGAGAAGACAAATAAAAATCAACATGTACCAGAGCAAAACACAGCTTACAAGCAACAAACCTCTGGTCCTGCACCGGCTTATCTGCCGTATGTTCCTATTTTGGGTTCTTTCAGGGCGGTTGGACAAGATCTACACCGTATGTAAAGTGTATGTAGGTCAAAATACCTTCCAAGTTTGTGAGACCACATTTCTCAATAGCACTCAACTCTTGTCAGGAGTTGGGACAAAGCGACCCACTCCTGATAGCTTGTGGGCGATGCTGCAGCGACCCTGCAATCCCTACACTCTATGGTGAAACCAAATCAAAGGTTTTAGACACTGCTGGATGCTGGAAGGGTGGCTATAGTCTGGACGCAGAGTTCCCCTGACTGCACATTTCTCCAACAATGATTGGCAGCTGGTGTCACTTGTTCTCCAGATGAGAGAAGGAAAGAGAGCCCCCCCACAGTGTGTTTGATTGCCCCACTGCAAGCTCAATGCTGCCAGAAAACATTGCAGGAGCATCAATTCCCCTCAGGGCATCAACAAGGAGCTCAGGAAAAGGTGCAGCTGCCACCTACTAGAGACAAGCACACTGAGCTGAGATTCAAAGCCCTCTCCTCCCAAGAGAAGAGCTTGTTTGTTGGAGGCTCTTCTGGGCGATACCTGGTGCCACAGCTCCAGCTCAGCCCGTCTCTGGAGCTGAGGTGGAGCTTAGTAAGTTTCATGGTTCTCCACCACTTCCTCTCGCTGAGGACCTTCTCAGCTGGTGGTTTCTGCTCCACCTTCCAAGTTGAGCAGGTGATACTTCTGCATTCCTGCCACCAGTGTCTCTGCAGAAAGAGTCTTCTCTACTGTTTTAGATTAGATTGTAGAAAATTAGGATTTTTGGTTGATGTCTTAGATGTTGTTGACTAAGAGCAGGTTTTTCTTTAATAACATAGAAAGATTCGATGAGAAGAGCAAATGTATTATTTCATGAGCTACTTCCACTACTATTATATACACATACTTCCATATTGTCTTAGATTGCAAGCTGCATCTATTGCATCGTTCATAGAAAGTCATATTTGTGAGGAGAAAAACTCCAATAAGGTCATTTTCTTTAATGACCATTACAAAAGAAGGAGGCGATGAACAAACAGATTTATATAAAAATTTGTGAAAACTTATGGATGGAAACCTTTTTAAAATGGTTGCATTGTGTAGAATCGGTGTAGAATCAACTTGTTGACTTCTGATTTGGACTCCATTGGAAGTGAGGTGCAACAATTGTGGATGCTGAAAGCTTCAGATCTTCATGAAGGTTTCTGTGGTTGGACTGACCTGCTGCCCCATTAAGAGGGAGGCAGGTTTGGGCTTCTGGCTGGAATGAAGCCACCTAAGATGAGAATGAGTGCAGGCTTTCGGTACCAAGGTTTAACAGGGTGCTCACTTCACACTTGGGCTTTTCTCTTTTTTGGGATGGCTTTTCTCAGTAGAGAAGGGGCATGGCACACTGCAGCAGCTTTCTTTTGGGGTTTTCTAGTTTTCCTTCTGATCTTTAAAAGACAGGAAGAACCATTTTTGATTGGTCTGAATGTTTGGGCGGTTTTGTGGCCAGCCTAAAATAAAACAAGACAAATCTACAACTGATACTTCCTTTCTAGTCATTGATGACCATCCTCACATGGGACAGATTTCCACAACCAATTTAATACTGCAAATCTGTCCTGTGTGGTCTTTTTTCTGAGAACTGTAACACTACGTTTATAACAAAGATCAAACATGTAAACATTTATTGTCTAACTAGTGACACCTGGGAAAGTACTGGATCATCTCTGACTGACCTGAGAGTCTCCAGCTCACAGAGAGGATCCTGGAGAAAACCACAGAGCAGCTTCACTGCTGGATCCTTCAGCTGGTTCCAACTCAGGTCCAGAACCCTCAGATGGGAGGGATTGGACCTCAGCGCCGAGGCCAGAGAGCCACAGCGGATCTCTGATAAACTGCAGCCACTCAGTCTGGAAAAGGAATAAATGGGGCAAATAAAAACACATTTCTAAATCTGAAAATGAAGAGAAAAGCAGAAAATGTAAAGAAATTTAGAAAAGACAAACAGAGGCCTCCTGACCTGAGCGTCTCCAGTCTGCAGTTTGGATGCATCATTGCAGAAGACAGTAACTTTACGTCGGCATCTGTCAGGCTTTGGTTCCTGATTAAGCTCAGCTCCCGTAGATGAGAAGGGTTTGACGTCATTGCTGAGGCCACAACTTCCCAATGACTCGTTGAAAGAAAACTACCAGGCAGTCTGTTGTGTATGAAACAAAAATAGTGAGTCAAACTTTGGGATTTCTAATCAACTTATCTGAGAATCTACCTCAACACAAATGTAGCTCATTTCCTGGAAAAGCTAAATTCAACACCGTAGAGCAACAGTTTGAACGACCATCAGATCTGAAATGCAACTGAATTATTCTCAACATTTGTCTTATTTTAGAACAGCTCATAATTACTCAATATTTAAAATGATTATAGCAAATGGTTTAAAGAAACGTGCATCTTTTTATTGTCTATCGGCTCTTTGGATATTTTGCATTTCATCCAATTTGTACGATGGTGCGTCAAGTCTTAATTCAGCGATCCGATCGATGACATCAGAGTCTCTGGTTGCATCGATTGCCCTCAGCTTCTGTTATATCTGCCTGTTTCCCTTCAAATCATTTTCACTGCACCTTTTGTTGCTAGTGATGAAGTTGCCCCTAACGGGTGTGGAAAGGCTCAAACAACTTTGTGGGTCACATAAAGGCTCCAAACGGAACCGCCACAAAGACCTAAAACACCCATTTAAACCAACGAGGCCGGCTGTTTTTACGTTGAACAAATGAAGCAAAATAGTCACGTGTCATTAGTTAAAATGTGTTTTTCTGTCGTTAGAATACGATGTATACAAACAAACAAAAGTTATTTAATGACATGACAGTCATTTCATGATAGTCAGTTAACTTGTGGCTCCTATTATTCCTGCCTTATGTTGGTTTGTCTGGATTGACCTTTGAACTTATATCCAGCCAGTGTTGAACATTTCTGGATAAATTGTTGTTTTTTTTAATTTATGGACGCTGCAATGGAGATAAAGAATTGAAGGAATGACCACTGGAGGGGGTATTGCTACCTGACATGATCCACTCGCTTGATTTAAACGCCGATGTCCGGCCCTAAAAATCTTTACTTACACGGCCTTCCTGCAGTTCCTCACAGCTGGAATCAGGCGACGTCGTCCCTCCTCTGAGGTGTTGTACTGCTGCAGGTTCCAGCTCATCCAGAACCTCCTCTGACATCTGCAGCAGGTAGGCCAGAGCTGAACAGTGGATCTCTGACAGCTCCCTCTCTGATTTCTCCCCTGACTTCAGGAACTCTTGGATCTCCTGATGGACTGACTCATCCTTCATCTCCATCAGACAGTGGAAGATGTTGATGCTTCTGTCTGGAGAGATTTCATCACTGTTCTCCTCCTTCAGGTTGTTGAGGACCTTCTGGATGGTTTTTGGGTGGCTGTTCCTCTGATCCAACAGTCCACCCAAGATCCTCTGATTGGACTCCAGAGAGAGACCATGAAGGAAGCGAACAAACAAGTCCAGGTGGCCATTTTCACTTTTGAGAGATTTCCTTAGTGCTCTCATGAGGAAGTCATCAAGAGATGTGACTGGTTCAGAATATTTTAGGAACTGATTTATAACCACTGCGTCTTTCCTGGTGTAACGGTGGAACATGTAGACGGCAGCCAGAAACTCCTGAACGCTCAGATGAACAAAGCAGTAGACTGATTTCTGGAAGATCACACTCTCTCTCTTGAAGATCTCTGTACAAACTCCTGAGTACACCGACACCTCGGAGACGTCCAGTCCACATCGCTCCAGGTCTTCTGAGTAGAACATGATGTTTCCTTTCTCCAGATGTTCAAACGCCAGCTGACCCAACTTCAGAAGGAGTTTTTTGTCAGCCTCAGTCAGTTTCCCTGGTCTCTACTTTCCTCCATACTTCTGCTTCTTCCTCTTTATCTGAACCATCAGGAAGTGTGAGTAGAGGTCAGTCAGGGTTTGGGGCAGCTCTCCTCTCTGGTCTCTGGTCATCATGTCCTCCAGAACTATAGCAGTGATCCAGCAGAAAACTGGGATCAGACACATGATGTGGAGGCTCCTGGAGGCCTTGATGTGTGAGATGATTCTCTTGGACAGATCTTCATCACTGAACCTCCTCCTGAAGTACTCCTCCTTCTGGGAGTCAGTGAAGCCTCGTACTTCTGTGATCCTGTCAACACACGAGGGAGGAATCTGATAGGCTGCTGCAGGTCTGGAGGTGATCCAGATGAGAGCTGAGGGAAGCAGGTTCCCCTGGATGAGGTTCACCAGGAGCACGCCAACGGACGATACTTGTGTGACATCAGAGATGACCTGATGCTTGTTGAAACCCAGTGAAAATCTGCTTTCATCCAGGCCATCAAAGATGAACAGAAGTTTCCAGACAGTCAGATCTTCTGCTCTGATCTTCTGTAATGTTGGATGGAAAACATGAAGCAGTGAGAGAAGACTGTGCTGCTCATCTCTGACCAAGTTCAGCTCCCTGCATGAGAGCGGAAGCACCAGACTGATGTCTTGGTTCTCCAAACCTTCTGCCCAGTCCAGACTGAACTTCTGCACTGAGAAGGTTTTTCCAACGCCGGCGACACCGTTGGTCAGAACCACTCTGATGTGTCTCTGTTGCTCAGATAAGACTTTGAAGATGTCCTGGCACTTGATTGGAGTGTCCTGGATGTTCTTCTTGGAGGTCTCTCAAGCTGTCTCACCTCATGTTGTGTGTCCACCGCCTCACTTTGTCCCTCAGTGATGTAGAGCTCAGTGTAGATCTTGTTCAGCAGGGTTCCACTTCCTGCTTCATTAGTTCCTTCAGTCACATGTTCACATCTTCTCTTCAGACTCATCTTATGACCTTCTATCACCTCCTGCAGATCACCTCCTGAACATAAGTAAACCAATGATTTCCATCTATAATAAATCATCAACACAACTACAAATTCATGACATCACAAATTAAATCTCATATTGAACAGTTTTACTTTGTTTGGGCTTCATTTCAGCATCTCCAGATCTGCTTCCAGATTGTGAACAAGAGGACTCTCCTGGTGGAGCTGCCTGGTCCCAGTTTGATAGGATGTGCTCCCCCCTCTCACTATGAAACACATCTCTATTAGTCCTTTGATTTATAGGATGAAAGAACCTGATCAAGACTCAATATTGTTCCAGCATTTATGTCTGAATTCATCTTTCAGTTTAAACCTGATTCTTGTTTCTAATCAACAATATTCACATTAAGTCTGTAACTATATGACTGTCTGAGGTTTAAGTGTTAAACATCTCCAATAATAAACTCACAACCTGCTGCTGTTAATGTGACTAACAGCTGCCACACAAAACATCATCACACTTTAGTTTTCTTACATTTTCTCTGAACTTCTGAAGTTATTATATCATGTTTGGACCGGTCACTCTTCAGGGACACACAGCTGGGCACTGTGGACTCTGCTCTGTCCTCGTCCATCCTGAGGAAACATCAGAAATAGTGATGAGACTGTGATGAAGGTGTTAGAATCATTATGTTAAAGTTATCTCTTATTTGCTTTTGCCTTGTTACATTCCTTATTCTTGTTATATTGTCTCTCATTACTTAATGTTTCTTATTATTTGCTAATGCTTAATGTTCATGATGCTTGATATGTCAACTCGAACTTCTCTGGTCGAGGGCGACAGAAATGCGGTGGCTGTTGGAGAAGTGGCCTTGACTGGAGACAGAGCTGCAGAGCATGACACAGGAGATGTTCTCTTAATCTGTCTGATATAGAAGAATGTGCTGTTTGTGAGCTAAACTAATCAAAACAGTGAAGGCCTACGTATAATCTCACCATTATGATTTACAGTCTCTTGCTCTGTTGGAGACCTGCTATCTTGTGTTTTCCCCCTCCCTTAGACACATTTGACTTCTGTAACTAGGGACCTCCTAATCTCAAATAAACAAGGATGGCGGGAGGTGTGCGTCGCAGAACGTGTTGGAGATCTGTAACTGAGCACATCTCTCCGTTCTCCTTGCAAGTAAATTTCTAAACTGTTGTCTTTGCCTCATTTGTTTTTCTCGTGTTTTAGGTTGTTTGAACCTAACATTTTGGTCCTTCGAGCCGGATTCCAACACACCTGAAGGGTCCGGTGGGTGAGGCTGAACCTCAGGAAAGACCGTGGCCACGGCAGGCCGCCTCAAAGCGACCTATGATACCCTTTCCGGGACTGGGCTTCAGCTCACTGATTGGACCCTGATGGTTGACGGAATTCCAGGAGGAAAAGGCAACAGTGGTGAGCATGTCTTGAATTCAAAAGTGTGTGTGTGTGATGATTGTCGGGGACTTAATGTAAAAATTGCGATAGACACTAAGGCAGTGTTTTGGGAGAGAGGAACCCGAAAGTCCTCTGTAAGACGCAATGAGAAACAAACCCTGTGAATACTAGTCAATGGCAGGTAAACAAGAGTAGTAAGGGAAGTACCAAGGCAGGGCGAGGGAGTCCTGGCCACGTGAAAAAGAAATTAAGTCACGACAAATCATCCAAAAGAGTGATTGTGAGTGTGAAAGGATTGTTAAATGCCACTAGGTATTTTCAATCATACCAAAGCAGTGGGACTGTAAGTGATAAGGCCCTTGTGGATGCAGAGGCAAGACTCTCCACTCGAAAGAGTTGAAGTGAGAAGTACCACAACGGTTTGATTAATTATCACCCACTGAGATCAAAATTCCAGTTTTAGGTCACCCTATGTGCAAGACTGGACCAAATTCTTAATATAAAAACAAACAAAAAAAAAACCCGGTAAATTAGGATAAGGCTAACTCATAAAATAAAAAAGAAAAAAGAAAATAAAAAAAATTGTAATAAAAAGCAGATAGAAAAGTAGAGCTAAAAGTACAAATCAAAATCCTCCAAAAAATGGGGACAAGTAAAAGTAAACAAAGGCCCAGAGATGAATTGCGTTGTAAGGACTGGAAATTCATCGACGGACAAAATCCAAAGAAACTCGCGTATTTAGACAAGTGGATAACTGATTATGGGTTCAAAGGACAGCTAAATTCACAACAAATAACAGCCCTACAAGATGAAATAAAAGAGCGAACTAAAAATAATCCGAAAAAAGATGAAAAATACGGTTATGAGGATACTGAGTTTTGGTTGCAGTTAGCGTTAAGGAGAGAGAAGGGACAAAGTAAGTCGAAAATGGAGGCAAAGGAGGGAAAGGACGAGGTTGAGAACAAACAGTTAATGTTTCACAGGAAAGAGACGATGAGACAGGGCGCAGTGAGCAGACGCGCGCACAGACAGACAGAGCAGGAAACAGAGAAGTCGGCAGAGAAAGGGGAAGCGGAAGTAGAACAGAGAGCAGCAGGGGTGGGAGGCTTGTATCCTGACCTTCGTGAATCGTGTGCATTGCCACCAACATATACACCACAGACATTAGACCCTCCACCCACTGATACACTTGGAATTACACGCTCAGCGCACCCCCATGGGTATGCGTGGTCAAAAGCATTAGGACAAGCACTGACTCCAGCAGTCCCAAAATTGAATAATCTAAGTGAAACGAGCACTCCTCCAATGGAAGACATGTACCCCATGATTGAAGTAGCTAATCCAAATGCTGAAACAAACCAACCTGTAATGCTAGTCTATAGAACTTGGACAATGGAGGATGTTAAAAAAGCCATAGAAGGTGTGCCTTCCCATAAGGAAGACATAGAACTCTTTATAGAAGTTATGGAAAATGTGAGAAGAGCCTATCACCTTAATGGTGCAGAGGTTCAACAGATCTGGATGACAGCTCTGGGTTCTAACTGGACTCATGTAAGAGGAGACTGGAATCCAAAACAAAAACAAAAAAAAAAAAGGAGACGCTAAAACATGATGATGGTGAATTGACAAACAGAGTCAATGCTCTTGTATTAAGAACTCGAAATTGTTTCGCTAAGAGAGCAAATTATGTGGAAATTAACCGTGTTAAACAAAGAGAGGATGAGCTTTTCGAAGAGTATCAAGCCAGAATGACTAAAGTTTTCAGAGCAAACAGCGGACTGCATGATGACAACAACGGTGACATGATCCGCTATGAACGACGATGATATTTTCTAGAAGATGAAATCATGGCTGATGTCCTTTTGACACAGGAAGAAGAAGATTGGCTTGAAGAAATACCCACTCAATTGTGGTCAGTAGGACCCTCTGATGTAGGATTGATAAAGAAGTATTACCAGTACAAATTAGACCTAAAAGCGAGTACAGGCCTCGTGTGAGGCAATATCCATTAAAAACGGACGCTCGTGAGGGCATCAAACCTGTAATACATGATCTGATCACAGCAGGAGTTCTCGTTAAATGTGATGATTCACCATGTAATACTCCCATTTTTCCAGTAAAGAAACAAAACCCATCTGCAGGATGCGCATGGTTCAGGACTTACAAGCTGTAAATGATGCAGTAATACAGAGAGCTCCCTGCGTTCCAGATCCATATACGCTCCTGAATTCTTTAAGCTAAAGTTTTTACTGTAGTTGATATCAGCAAGGCCTTTTTTATGTACCTGTTGATAAAGACAGTCAGTTTTGGTTTGCATTCACATATGAAGGCAAACGTTACACTTACACCAGATTACCCCGGTTATTGTGAAAGCCCAACTATTTATTCTCAGATGATGACAGCAAGTATGGCTAAATTTCCCTCCCAGTGGGAGTCAAGTATTGATTTATGTAGATGATGTTTTATTAGCATCTGAAACCTTAGAAGCATGTAAAATAGACACCATAGCACTTCTTAAACATCTAGCAGAAGAAGGCCATAAAGTAAGCAAAAGTAAACTACAGCTGTGCAAAGCTGAAGTAAAGTACTTGGGTCACAACCTGAGTGCAGGAGGAAGAACTATCATAGAAGGCCGTAAAACAGCTATTTTGCAAGCTCCCAAACCACAAAACTAAAAAGCAAATGATGTCCTTTTTAGGACTACTAATTATTGCCGCAACTGGGTGCCAAATTATGCTGAAATTACAGCACCGTTGCTAAAAATGATGTATGAAGAAGATTTAAAAATGACTTCTTCAATAAAATGGACTGAAAATGAATGCAGAAAAGGCCTTCCGTGACATGAAGAAGCTTTAGTGTCGAGCACAGCTTTAGCCTTGCCAGATTACAGCAAACCTTTTGTTCAGATGGTTGATTCCAAAGGACATTTTATGACCTCAGTCTTAGCTCAACAATGTGGGTTGACTAAAATGAAACCAATAGCATATTTCTCGTCTAAACTTGACCCTGTAGCATGTGCTCTTTCCACACTGAAAGCTGTAATCGCAGCATCTATCTATGGCTGTGGAAACGAGTGCTTCTATAGTGTTGTTTATACTTAGCCATTAATTAAGTAGGTTATAACTTAGACATAATTAAGTTAAGAAATAGGAAATTGTTTTGTGTGTGAATGGAGGACTAAGCCATTGAAAGAGTTGATAGGAGAACTCTGCTAGTCCTGTGTTTTATTAATTTGCCTCATAAGAAAACAAAGTAAGTTGAGAGATATAGCCATAGGAAAGACATAGGAAAGGCACAAAACAGATGACGAGAACCACGTGACTGCCAAGAATTAGCTGAACAAACTGCAAAAAGTAGAAGTGATTTAGATCAACCTTTAAAAGCTGAAGCATTTTTGTTTGTTGATGGCTCATCAAAGAAAATGAGCAACCATAAAAGAATAATCTATGTATGACCAGCAGGAAAATCTATCCTACCAAAAATCTGTGTAATATGCTGCTATATTGAGCCATGGTGTAACACATGTCTCAACAGGAGGGATGGTAGGACAGATACAGCAGCATTATACAACCTATGGATTCAATTCTTATTCAAAAAATTTGTAGAACATGTCTGACGTGTGCGAAACACAATTCACAGGGAAATCTGAGACCAAGGAAAGGAAAATTCCTGCTCCCCAAATCCATTCCAAACTATACATATGGACTTCATAGAATTAAATAAAAGTGAAGAAAAAATTTACTCTGATAACGGTACTCATTTTGTAAATCAAATTGTTAAAAAGATCAGTGTTATGTTTCATATTGATTTAAAACACCATTGCTCCTATCATCCTCAGAGCGCAGGCTTAGTTGAAAGAGCTAATGGCACTATTAAAAACAGACTGAAGAGATGCATGACACAATGTGTGGATTTGGCTAAGCTCTATATAAACATTACAAGCACCGCAGGTCTAACCCCTTATGAGATCTTATTTGGAAGACCGTACAGGCTTCCTCAGTTCACAAACTACTGGGAGACAAATGATGAGTCTAATCTAGCTGATTACATGAGAAGAATGTTAGAAAAACAAAAGCAAGGTCATGAAACTGAGATGGCCTCTGTCTCCCAACAGAACAGTGGAGCCAGGCGACTGGGTCCTAGTGAGAAGCGTAAAAACAAACAAAAAAACACAACAAAACAAAACCTGGTATTCTCTTAAGTGGGAAGGACCTGACCAAGTTCTTTTGTCTACACCTACTGCTGCTAATATAGCTGAAAGATCAACCTGGTACACCTCAGTCATTGCAAGAAGGTCATTTCTGTTGGAAACTCCGACCGGGAAGGTGATGCAAAGTCTGATAATAGGGTGGACTTAGACGAATAGAGTCTGGGTAGACCCGAAAGTCAGTGAAGTTTTAAGAGCCGCCGACTCATTTAGGGAGGCTACTTCAACAGGTTATGGTCCATAAATAGTGTACCGATTTCATAAACATCACAAGGACAGCAGCGGGTAAAATAAACAAAAGATAATTTTAAAAAAAAAAAAAAAAGAGAAATACAGAAGATTGGCTGATGCTGTAGCATACTAGCCTCGGTGTTAATTGTAATCATAGTATTCCTGATAATCACAATAGTTATACAAAGTCTCCAACTCAGTTGAAATCAGATAAGTTCAAATAACTCCCAGGGGCTACAGAATGCAATTAAATGTTTGGGAGTGTGTTTTTTCTTCATATGTTTGTTTTTATTTGTCTAAGATTGAATGTTACCAAAATACGGCCTGGCAAGCAAAGTGCAAATAACACGAAAGGACCGATGTGGCAACAGCAGGGCAGCTCTTATGCTGTATTTGACCTGTAAACTTTTCATTCACCTGAAGCTCACCAGCTCCATTATTTCAGCTTCACTTCTTTAACACCTCTTTAATCGCTTTTTTCGTTCTGAAAGTAGCTCTGATACAATTTTTTAATGCAAAACGAAAAACTGTTCTTACTGTAAAATGATGTATGTTTTTTGTCTGTTGGAAAGTTCATTTGTTGCACCCTGCTGTTCATGCAGGCATTATAATGTTCTGAAGTTGTGTTTCTGTATTTATTTATTTCTGGTTGGTGGTGGTGTGGGATGAGAGACTGTTTGATACAGGACTATGTGCTTAGTAACACTTCTTATGCTAATTTCTGTTTTTCCCTACGTCGGCTGGTCAATTAGTCACTCACACGCATAGATTTATGCCTGAACAGTGACGTCGTAATAAAAGATCTGCATGGCAATCTGAAAATGTTCCTACGTATAATGTTCCTACATGTATTGATGCTATCGGTGTTCCACGCAGTGTTCCAGATGAGTATAAATTAGTGGATCAGTAGCTGCTGGTTTTGAATCTTCTATCTGTTGGTGGTGTACAATAAATAAGAACGTAGACAGGATCAACTACATCCATTACAATGTTCAACGTTTAGGAAATTGGACTCAGAGCGGTTTTGAGGCTGTTCATAGCCAACTGTCGGCTACTTCCCTTATGGCATTCCAGAACAGGATCGCAGTGGATATGTTGTTAGCTGAGAAAGGTGGTGTGTGTGCTGTGTTCGGAGATCAATGTTGCACCTTCATTCCTAACAACACTGCGTCGGATGGTAGTCTCACACTGGCCATAGAAGGCCTTCACCCCCTGAACAGCAAGATGAAGGAGCACTCAGGAGCAAAGACCGCGATGTGGGACGAGTGGATGAATGTGTTTGGGAAGTATAAGACATTGGTTACATCTATTCTAATTTCTGTAGCTGTTTTTGCTGCAATCCTGACCTTGTGTGGATGTTGTTGTATTCCCTGCCTGCGCTCTCTTATTAACCGCCTTATCACCACAGCTATCGCTCCCATGGAAAACCGAATGGCTGAATCCCTTAATTTACAGACGAGCTGGACTTGACTACAGACTCTGAAGACTACGAGTGAATTGAGCTAATTTTCCCCTGAGTGTAAATGTATTTGTGTTCATAAACATGACTTTGAAAATCTCCTGGAAGAGATTGTTAAATGACTATGAGAATTTGAAGCAAATATGTGATAAACAGGAGGGAAATGTTAGATCCATTATATTGAAGTTATCTCTTATTTGCTTTTGCCTTGTTATATTCCTTATTCTTGTTATATTGTCTCTCATTACTTAATGTTTCTTATTATTTGCTAATGCTTAATGTTCATGATGCTTGATATGTCAACTCGAACTTCTCTGGTCGAGGGCGACAGAAATGCGACGGCTGTTGGAGAAGTGGCCTTGACTGGAGACAGAGCTGCAGAGCATGACACAGGAGATGTTCTCTTAATCTGTCTGATATAGAAGAATGTGCTGTTTGTGAGCTAAGCTAATCAAAACAGTGAAGGCCTACGTATAATCTCACCATTATGATTTACAGTCTCTTGCTCTGTTGGAGACCTGCTATCTTGTGTTTTCCCCCTCCCTTAGACACATTTGACTTCTGTAACTAGGGACCTCCTAATCTCAATAAAACAAGGATGGCGGGAGGTGTGCATCAGAACGTGTTGGAGATCTGTAACTGAGCACATCTCTCCGTTCTCCTTGCAAGTAAATTCTAACTAAACTGTTGTCTTTGCCTCATTTGTTTTCTCGTGTTTCAGGTTGTTTGAACCTAACAGAAGGTAAATAATCTGTAGAGGTTGGAGTTAAATAATCCCAATTCACTGCATTTTTATCAAACAGGAACATTTCTAATCCATTCTGGATAACAACTGAATCAATAAATCAATGATGTCTCTGTATAATTTTCATGTTTTCAGAGTTTAAGCTGCTTTTTTTAACTGTTCCCTGCAGTGAGAAAAGAACTGGCACCTTTTCCAGCCCCTCATCCTGCAGCACTGAATGTGCTCTAAAGTTCTTTCCAGAGCAAACGTCTCTGCACTTGCAGCAACATGTTGTAGTCATGGATCCGTGAGGAGAACCGGATACAGGAAACGCCCCCACTTTGATCCCAAAACCCAACTGGTGGCCAACGGTGGTCTGGCAACGACGGGGACGCTGGTCCATCGGGCCGACAACACTGGTTTTCCACAGGCCAACATGGTGAAAGGACTGTCTTCAGCTCAGCCACTAAATTATCTGGTGCTACATAAACATACTAGTCAGGACTTTTTAACTTCCCTCCTTTGTTCCCCTCTTCAATTATTTCTATAATCCAAGTCCTCAAAGATCACTGCTCTATTTAAAATAGATGAAAGAAATGACACCCACTCCTGCATTTCTTTCACAGTGGTTCCACAACATAGAACAATAAACCACAAGTTTTTTGTCTTAAATAATACCAAAATATCCAGCTGTAACCTGGACTGTTGAACAACTCTAATAACTTTATGAGCTTTTCAACTGTCACAAAAAGTCGCTACTCCTGCTTCGTCTGAAGAGAATACTTTCACTTTTAAAACCTAATCACAGCTTTATGGCGTATATATTACTACCATTAAAGCATTCTGGGAGGGTTTAAAGTTCTTTTAGAATCAGTAGCAAAGAGCAGAAAAATAAACTAAACTTCACTTAGAAAGACTATTCAACTATAACTAAAGCCAGACTATAAGAATGTTAAATAAGACCTATTCATTT
Organism: Takifugu flavidus; assembly: GCF_003711565.1. Lineage (NCBI taxonomy): Eukaryota > Metazoa > Chordata > Actinopteri > Tetraodontiformes > Tetraodontidae > Takifugu > Takifugu flavidus. Next base: position 13,662,349 of record NC_079523.1, on the reverse strand, counting down.
ATAATGTATAAACTAAATATAACGTCTAGTTGATTCAAATCTTGATTTTATCTCCAAACACAACTGTCAATTCTTTTCAATAATGCTCTTCGTTTCCACTCACCTTGTCGGTCTTCAGTCTTCCTGCTTAGTCTGAAAGGAATACTTTTAAAAACTGGTTGTTGGGTTCCCAGTTTCTGGGACCGTTGTTGCGGGTGTCTACCTGCAGGGGGCGTGGAGGAGCCGCTCATCAGCCACAGTGGCCCCGCAGACACACGCACCTGCGGTCTCTCTTCAATCTCCCGTTAGATTTAAGGACAGAACTCCCGTCTGCCAGCGGCGGAGTGTTTTCGGCCTCATCGCCAAACCCTGACTTCTGTGGCTTGACTATTTTTGAGAGTTTTCCGAGCGGACTTGTTTTGGACTCTCTCGAGGTCTCTCCGCCTCTCTGAGAACGCGGACCGAACTGTTCTTGTTCACTTTAAAATAAAGACGCTTTTCGGACACCATTCTCCACCATTATTCAACCTGGTTAAATAAATGAGATTTATGATGCTTGACAGATTTGAAAGACTTGTAAAAGCAGCATATTTCTGCAGCCCTGGAGTCCAGGAGGAGCAGCAGAGGTCAGAATGTGTCGGAGCGCCTTTAACTATTGTCTGCAGTTCCACGCGTGTCCACCGGGTGGCGGTAAAGCACCACATATATTTCTCCTTTTTGGAACTTCTTCAGCTGCGTTGAGCTTTAAATCTTCACCTGTCGCTCCCTTTAAGCTCTAAACTTTGCGGTTCTGTAGTTTGTTGGTTTAAATATTTCTGATGAATTCTGATGACGATGAGTGAAACTGTCAATGACCAATAGAAAGTTCGTCCATTGTTCTACTGCGTCACACATTTTCATTATTTATTGTCATTTTTGGGTCTAAACTGGACCAGTTCTGTGAGCTGTTTTGCTTTTTCTGTGCACCAGATGTTCCAGGCAGGTTCCATCATCGGACACAGACGGAGACAGGTCACGTGACAACAGTCAGCCTTTAGTTCTTTATTACAGGAGGATCTGGTTTATATACAGACACGTATCTGCAAAATACTAAAAAGTCTATGAACCCAAAGTACTAAAAAGTCTACATCCACGCACACGCGTGTATTAAGTGTTTATACACACGTGTGCACGTACGTGCACACTGTATATTCATCTAATAACTGTTAGTTTCTAAAACACCAAAGTAGAGTCACTGAGGCACGGCTTCACCTCCTTTACACCGAGGTTTCCCTGAGCAGGTGTGATGAACTGTTGCAGAAGGAAAAGCATGGAACATGTTAATAACCGGACACAACAACACTCAGGTTTATTGTCTGACGGCATCAGTGTCTCTGGTTGCATCTGTCTGAGGAGCATTGTGAAACCAGGAGCAGTGTAAATGAGGGGGGGGGGGGGGGGGGGGGGGGCAGTGAGTGGATGCTGCATTCATCAAACACACAATAGTCAGAAGAGAAGAAGGAAGAACAGAAGCCCGTGTTGGTGTGGAGACGCCTGTTTGGAGGAGCAGGAAGCAGGCTGGACTCTTCCAGCTGGCTTTAATGCCACTTCTCTTCTGAGAACCTCCCAGCAGCTTTCTCTCCACCATCTTTTTACGCTGAAGCTTTTTGATCATTTCAGGTCAGATGTTCTTGGACTGAGGTTAAACATGTTTGTTCTTGTGCTCGGAGCGAACCGACGATCCTCTAAAGTCAGGCATCCTAAAGGTGGATGTTTTCTGAGGCGTGGAGGCTTTAAAGTGGCGCTTTTACCCACTTGTCCTCGTTCTGTTGGAAACTTGATACAAAAAAGTTTCTCTCTCTGACCTTCAGGACCAATGACTAAGACCTCTGTTTGGTCCTGGTTGAGCTGTAGGAAGTTTTCTGCCATCCATGACTGGATATCTAGAATACAGTTAAAAAGGGCATCAACTGGCCCTGTGTCACCAGGAGCCACGGCGATGTACAGCTGCGTATCGTCAGCATAGCTGTGGAAGCTGATGCCGTGGCTCCTGATGACGTCCCCAAGAGGAAGCATGTAAAGATTAAAAAGAGTTGGACCTAAGATTGACCCTTGGGGAACCCCACATTTTGTCTCATGGATTCTCGAGGAGCATGTATCCATACTTACAAAGAAGCTTCGATCAGTAAGGTAGGAGGTGAACCAGTTAAGAACAGTACCAGAGAGGCCGACCAGGTTCTTCAGTCTATTCAATAAAATATGGTGGTCTACTGTATCAAAGGCGGCGGTCAGATCCAGTAGAACCAACACCGTGAGCTTTTTGTTATCTAGGTTGCACCTGATGTCATTTAAAATCTTTAAAAGGGCTGTCTCTGTACTGTGGTTCATCCTAAAACCAGACTGATGCCTCTCTAAAATATCATTTGAGTTTAAAAAATCATTTACTTGGTTAAAAACAAGTTTTTCTAAAATTTTACTTAAAAATGGTAAGTTGGATACAGGCCGATAGTTATTTAAAACGCTGGGGTCTAGATTGCTCTTCTTCAGAAGGGGCTTCCCCACCGCCTTTAAAACGGCGGTGGTGACACCCGTCTGAAGAGAGCATTCACCATATATAGAAGATGTTCCTCATAGATTCCATAAAATGTTTTGAAAAACGGTGTGGGAATTGGATCTAAAAGGCAGGTTGTGGGCCTTACTGGGGAGAAAACTCGACCAAGTGTCCTCACATCAACCAGGACAAAACTCTCCAGTGTCTCCTCAGGTGATGCAATGATCCAGGAGTGTTGGTGATTAAAATTTGTTGGGATAAAAGACTGGATCTAATAGCATCGATTTTACTCCTGAAGTGGTCTGCAAAGGCCTCGCAGAGGGTGTCAGTTGTTGTTGTGGGACACCTGTTAAAATTACCGTTGGTTAAAAGCTCAATTGTGTGGAATAGAATTGGGGTTGTTTTTATTGTCGGAGATTAGTTTTTTGAAATGAGAAGTTCTTGCTTGCTTGATTGTGTTATTGGAGGTTTTGAGGTGTTGATAAAATATTTCTTTGTGAATGGTCAGCTTGGATTTCCTCCACCTCCTCTCAGCACTCCTGCAGGTTCTCTTCAGTTTTCTAATTTCTTCATTTCTCCACGGTGGTGCACGTTTTGTTCTTACTGTTTTTGTGACAAGTGGAGCCACAGAGTCCAGCGTTGACTTTAATTTATTGTTAAAAGTGTCAACAATAAAATCACACGATGCTGGTAAAATTTCTGCGGGAGTGCTCTGTAAGATCTGGATAAAATTTGCAGCCACTTCAGGAGTCAGGTAGCGTCTCCTCACCGTTCTCACAGGGGCCCCCGCTGGTTAAAACTGGTGATGTTAAAAAACACACAAAAGTGGTCAGACACGGCCAGATCCACAACAGAGGACCCACCCACGGACAGGCCGTAGGTTATGACCAGGTCCAGGGGACCCACCCACGGACAGGCCGTAGGTTATGACCAGGTCCAGGGGACCGACCCACGGACAGGCCGTAGGTTATGACCAGGTCCAGGGGACCCACCCACGGACAGGCCGTAGGTTATGACCAGGTCCAGGGGACCGACCCACGGACAGGCCGTAGGTTATGACCAGGTCCAGGGGACCCACCCACGGACAGGCCGTAGGTTATGACCAGGTCCAGGGGACCGACCCACGGACAGGCCGTAGGTTATGACCAGGTCCAGGGGACCCACCCACGGACAGGCCGTAGGTTATGACCAGGTCCAGGGGACCCACCCACAGACAGGCCATAGGTTATGACCAGGTCCAGGGGACCCACCCACAGACAGGCCATAGGTTATGACCAGGTCCAGGGGACCCACCCACAGACAGGCCATAGGTTATGACCAGGTCCAGGGTGCGCCCTCTGCTGTGGGTCGGCTGCGTGACATGTTGTTTAAAATCCAAACTGTGAAGGAGGTTTAAACATTCTCTGGACACTGGGTCCGAGGCGTTGTTGATGTGTAGATTAAAATCACCAGTTTTTAAAATCCTGTTGTATGTAGCGTAAATGATTGATAAAAATTCCGAGAATTGGCTGATAAAGGAGGTGGAGTATTGGGGTGGTCTGTAAACTGTTATGCATAAAATAGGAGGGCTGCTAAAAACAAAGGCATGATGCTCAAATGATGAAAACTTATTAAAAGAGACCTCACTTGATGACATTTTGGTCCTTGTTATTGAAGCGGTTCCACCTCCTTTCCTGCCCCCCCCCCTTGTAGAAAATAAAAAGTTAAAATCTGGGGGGCAAGCCTCTGTGAGGACAGCAGGTGCATCAGTGCCAAGCCATGTCTCAGTGAGGAGAATACCATCGAGGTTTCTGTCTAAAATTAAGTCGTTTACTATAAAAGATTTGTTTAAAAGAGAGCGCACGTTCAGCACGGCCATCTTTATGTCCGCGCCGGACGTGCGCTCATCCTGTCTTTTTATGGGAACAATAAAAGCACTGTCACGTCTGGGAGCAGTCCTGGGTTTCTGTCCGTATGAAGTGATGGTGTCAATGGAGTGAGTGATCTGTGATGTTGATGGCAGACATGGGAGTAGTGGTGGAGGGGCATGTATGGTGGGGCGTGCGGGGGGTGAACGTATATGTGAGTGTGAGTGGGGGGCAGAGTGTTGGCGTGCATGTGCTTTAACCAATAGTCAGGAGGTGGATGTAGTGCAGGAACGGACAGTCAGGTTAATGTTCACAGATAGAAGCCGGGACCCCTCATGGTTTGGGTGAAGGCCGTCCCATTTAAAAAGATGGGGTCTATTTAAAAAGGCAGCAAAATTGTCAACGAAGGGGCTACTGTTGCCCAAGCAGCACCCCTTCAGCCACAGGTGCAGCTGGCGGAGGCGGCTGGTGACGACGTCACCGTAGCGAGGTGGGGGAAGCGGGCCCGAGATAATTAGCCGCTTCCCCGTGTCCAGCAGACGGTCCACCAGGGAGATGAAGTCCTGCTTCAGAACCTCCGACTGCTGGAATTTGAGGTCGTTGATACCAGCCTCCAGGACCAGCGTGGAGGCCGAAGGGTGCTGTGCACTCAGCTGCAGGGCCGAGGATGTAACCTCCGCAACACGGGCACCAGGGTGACAGAAGGTCCGGCCGTCGTGCACCGCCACGTGCCTGACCATTGAGGTCCCGACCACCAGCACCGCGGGGGTGCGCTGCACCTGAGTGGCCGCCTCTGACCATCTGGAGGTGCGGCGGTGGCGGTGAGGAGCCTGGGGATGGTGGCGCCGGGTCGTGGCTGCTCCTGACCAGGATAGTAGTGGGGGGCCAGGTCGAGCAAGCTGATCCCGGTTCCTCGTCTGGTGAGAGCCAGCTCGACGGACAGAACCAGGAGACAAGCTGGAACAAGCGCCCACGGGAGGGAAGTCCTGCAGGCTTAGGATATCGTACCTGTTATCCAGTGGCAGATACGGGGGCAGAGGAGGGGGAGATGGACGACCCCCAGCGCCCCTGGCCACCACCGACCAGGGTTCCCTTGGTTTGAGCGGGGTTGAGCTCACTAGGGCTCCTGCTCCGTCCCCAGCGATGAAACCCTGCGACTCCGTGGGGCGGAGGAAGGAGGTGGAGGGAGCCCCTGTGCTGGTTAAGTTGTCAAGTGTGGAGGCATAGTAACCTAAACCTTTGTCAGCATTAAGATCTGCATGTGGCTCCAAATGGCTAATGCTAATAATCGGCTAATCTGGGGAGAGTGCCACAGCTGTGGAAGACGTCCTGCATCGTCCCAGTGCCGAAGACACCGCACCCCAAGGAGCTCAACAGCTACAGGCCGGTGGCTCTGACGTCTCATCTGATGAAGACGCTGGAGAGACTCATCCTCGATCACCTGCGCCCACTGGTGAGCTCCTTCATGGACCCGTTGCAGTTCGCCTACCAGCCGAGCATCGGGGTGGACGATGCCGTCATCTACCTCCTCCACACCGCCCTCACTCACCTGGAGAAGGCTGGAAGCACTGTGAGGATCATGTTTTTTGATTTCTCCAGTGCGTTCAACACCATCCAGCCCAGGCTGCTGGGGGACAAGCTGCAGGTAGCTGGGGTGGATCACCACCTCACGACATGGATTCTGGACTACCTCACACAAAGACCACAGTTTGTGAGGGTGAAGGGCTCCCAGTCAGATTGGCTCCTCTGCAGCACTGGTGTCCCGCAGGGAACAGTTCTGGCTCCTTTCCTGTTCACCCTCTACACCGCGGACTTTTCACACGGTTCATCATCATGTCACCTCCAGAACTTCTCTGACGACTCTGCTGCTGTCGGCCTCATCACTGATGGGGACGAAACGGAGTCCAGAGGACTCATTCAGGACTTTGTGGACTGGAGCCTGCGGAACAACCTCCAGATCAACGCCAGTAAAACCAAGGAGCTGGTGGTAGATCTCCGCAGGCGTAACACTGTCCACTGTCTGTCCGCCTCACATTTAGGATATCCAGATCCATCTGGCCATCCAGGATATCCCCCGTTAGCCGGTACCGGTCTGCCACCTGCAGGACCAGAGTCATCATTTAGGGTCAGAATTTAATGTTCTTGTATCTAATGTTCTACAGTTCATATGCAGTCAACAAGCTGCCAACCGGGATGGCTGGTTTAACGGGTAACAGGTAATTCTGCTGACCTTAGAGATAACGCCTTGCTCGTCTGTCTGGGCCAAGATGTTGTTGCACCAGAAAGTACCAGAGGTCCGACCCCAGCAGGCCCGACAGAGGTCTGCTGTGATGTCAGAGGCCTGCTGTGATGTCAGAGGTCTGCTGTGATGTCAGAGGTCTGCTGTGATGTCTCAGGTCTGCTGTGATGTCAGAGGTCTGCTGTGATGTCAGGTCTGCTGTGATGTCAGAGGTCTGCTGTGATGTCAGGTTGCTGTGATGTCAGAGGTCTGCTGTGATGTCAGGTCTGCTGTGATGTCAGGTCTGCTGTGATGTCAGAGGTCTGCTGTGATGTCACAGGCCTACTGTGATGTCAGAGGTCTGCTGTGATGTCAGAGGTCTGCTGTGATGTCAGGTCTGCTGTGATGTCAGAGGTCTGCTGTGATGTCAGGTCTGCCGTGATGTCAGAGGTCTGCTGTGATGTCAGGTCTGCTGTGATGTCAGAGGTCTGCTGTGATGTCAGGTCTGCTGTGATGTCAGAGGTCTGCTGTGATGTCAGAGGTCTGCTGTGATGTCAGGTCTGCTGTGATGTCAGGTCTGCTGTGATGTCAGAGGTCTGCTGTGATGTCAGGTCTGCTGTGATGTCAGAGGTCTGCTATGATGTCTGGTCTGCTGTGATGTCAGAGGTCTGCTGTGATGTCAGAGGTCTGCTGTGATGTCAGAGGTCTGCTGTGATGTCAGGTCTGCTGTGATGTCAGAGGTCTGCTGTGATGTCAGGTCTGCTGTGATGTCAGAGGTCTGCTGTGATGTCAGGTCTGCTGTGATGTCAGGTCTGCTGTGATGTCAGAGGTCTGCTGTGATGTCAGAGGTCTGCTGTGATGTCAGGTCTGCTGTGATGTCAGGTCTGCTGTGATGTCAGAGGTCTGCTGTGATGTCAGTTCTGCTGTGCTGCCAGAGGTCTGCTGTGATGTCAGAGGTCTGCTGTGATTGCAGAGGTCTGCTGTGATGTCAGGTGCTGCTGTGATGTCAGGTCTGCTGTGATGTCAGGTCTGCTGTGATGTCAGAGGTCTGCTGTGATGTCAGGTCTGCTGTGATGTCAGAGGTCTGCTGTGATGTCAGGTCTGCTGTGATGTCAGGTCTGCTGTGATGTCAGAGGTCTGCTGTGATGTCAGAGGTCTGCTGTGATGTCAGGTCTGCTGTGATGTCAGGTCTGCTGTGATGTCAGAGGTCTGCTGTGATGTCAGTTCTGCTGTGCTGCCAGAGGTCTGCTGTGATGTCAGAGGTCTGCTGTGATTGCAGAGGTCTGCTGTGATGTCAGGTCTGCTGTGATGTCAGAGCTCTGCTGTGATGTCAGGGGTCTGCTGTGATGTCAGGTCTGCTGTGATGTCAGGTCTGCTGTGATGTCAGGGGTCTGCTGTGATGTCAGGTCTGCTGTGATGTCAGGTCTGCTGTGATGTCAGAGGTCTGCTGTGATGTCAGCAGCTTGTGTCTCACCTGACAGGATGCCGAGGGCGACGATGGCGGGCTGAAGCCTTGCGTGGCGCTGAGGCAGGATGATGGCCATCCCATAACTGTGCATCTGTCCTCTTTGTTCAGCTGGGCGACGACACTGTGAGGGAACTCTGTGTTTGAGTGTTGGGGACACACACAGGCTGTCACGGTGTGTGTTTGTGTGTGACATAGCACTCAAGTCTCTGTTCATGCACAGCGCTGCTCAGGGCTGAATATATTCTTCTCTTTCAACGCACCGATCGAGTTAGGCTGGTTATTAATGTTACTTCAGTAAATAACCGTACATACGCAGGCTATGCTAGAATGCAAAGTTCTGTTTTCTGTTTATGTCGCATTTATGTGGTCTTTACTCTCCTCCCCATGTCTTTGTCTTCTAGGCAGGTGTGGATTTGTGAGACAAATGTGTTTGCATGGTTTAAAGTTGTGCACAGTGATTCCAAATTTGAACATTTAGTTGAACTTTATTTAAATATTATCTGTTACAATCAAGCTTGGAAAGACAGAGCAGGCAACAGGATTGATCAGCCTCCTCATTAAGACCAATCGAAATCACTTAATCATTTAGAACACGTGTACCTAAGACTTCCAAAAAGTCAGCCCCCGCAGCTTATTTAAAAAGCCCCTCAGATCTGAGTGACCAAGCGGAATGTGGGGGCTGCTTCATGAAGACATTAAAAGCAAACCAAAGATGTTTTAAATCAATAATGACACCAAATGGTGAAGCTAAAATCAAATCAAATGTATTTTGTACAAGTTAAATGATGCACCGCTGCATTTTGGACCAACTGCAGTTTGTTAAAGCAGCATCTGGAGAAAGTTAATGTTGAGTAGATTCAGGTAATATAGACGAGCAATGATTCACATCTCAGAGTATTATTCAGGGAATAAATTCTACAGGACGGAAACCTGCTTTTCTTCTTCTGTGTCAATATTTGCCTCTTTCCTCCACGCCCTGATCAGGTTCCACCCGATCTTCTTGGTACTCAGGCCAGAGCTGCCGAATAATGCTCAGAGCTTCGAGAGGGTCAATAACCTCAGGTTCAATTTTAATATCATCCGGTTTGCTGATGGTGAGGCTGTCTCTCAATTTGTCACTGCCAAAGGTCCACACCTAAAAAGAGCAGCAGCAGCAATGAGAAATGAGATTCAAACTGATGGTCAAAAATAAAATGCTGATGGTTTTAGAACTGGTCTGGGGTGTGTGTGTGTGTGTGTGTGTGTGTGTGTGTGTGTGTGTGTGTGTGTGTGTGGGTGGTTGTGTGTGTGTTGTGTGTGTGCGCGTGTCTGTGTGTGTTTTGCCTTTTTGTAAATTTTAGAGAGACAAAAATTCTGAGGAAAAAAGAATAAGATGTCCCCAGATAACTGAGCAGTTTACATGTGGATAACCAGCTACAGCTCAGAAAAGAGTGCTCACTCAGGTTTACCTTTTTGCCCACATGGAACGCGAGGGCGACGTTATCCCAAAAGAAATATTGAGGGTACTCATTCCAAGGTTCTGCTGTCATCCTGTTTTCAGTATCATCCCTCATCAAGCGGTACCTGCTCATAAATACATGAGTCACACCCAGACACCACCAACACCTTCCTCACCCTCCGTCACCCATTTTCTTGTTATAAATTGGGTTTCCACTCACAGTAGAGAGGGGCACTGACCTGTGAGTTTCACACATGGCTTCAGCCTTCCAGATCATGTGGCCCGCCTCCTCGTTGTACCCGCAGACAGGACTCGTGTCATCGGTCAGCAACGGAAAGTGAGAAAATTCCCCACTGAGTTTTGGGCTATGGACCAACACAGCATACATGATCTCCTTTTTGTACAGGGTGGTCTTGAATACCCTCATGACGGGCTTTTCACCGTCGCAAAACTGAGGACGATAAAGAACATTTCTATGGCAAATGTGTTGAGCAGCTCATCAGGACATAGCACGGTATTCCCATTGTGACACAATGTGCTTTTAGCTGACAACAAATCAAAGAAAGCCGCTGGGAACGTTTCCTCTACCTGCTCTCCGTAAGCATCCAGCACTTCTCTGAGTGTGAAGGTGAAGCGGAATGAGCCCAGTCTGGAATGCTCTCTGAAGGCTAGAGAGGTGGCAAAGTGTGCCAGAAACCTTGGCTGCATTAGGCGTTGTTCCTCTGTGCGATCTGGGTAGGTTTCCTCCAGCATCCTGTCCTCAGCAGACTGGATGTCATCAGGTGTCACCACCATGTTCCACCATACGTAAGGGTCTTCATACGGACAACGGAAGCCATTGTCAGCATAAATGCCCTCCAGGCCGGCTCTGTTTGTGTCGTGTTTCACATAAAACAGGTGAAACTGTGGACGAGGATAATCAGGAATTTCTGATTTAGGGTACTTCTTCAGAGCACGACGTTTTTTTAATTCCTCCAATGTCAGGTGTTTTCCCGGATAATTCTCTTCCTCAAAACCTCTCCTGTTTTTTTTCGAAGATTCCATTGTACAATTAAAAGTGATGCAGATCTTTAAAAATAAATTGCAGGAATAAATAATCTCAGAGCCTGAAGCCTCTTCTGATCGAGAGAAAACGAAATGATAGTCTCCACGAACAGCTGAATGCTGTCAGAACCAACAACCACTCCCATTTCTCCCACGACATACTTAGTTTCATTTCTGGTAAACTGAAACTTTTGCATGCAGCTTCTTAGGTAGCTGGCCGCAACTAAACGTAGAATAATCAATAATGAACCGCTCAAAACAAATCAGCTGGAGACTCGACAGGTGGATTTCTCTCTCATACATCCATAACATCTGTTCAATATTAAAGATGAACTGCACGTTAATAATATGATAATAACTCAACAGGAACTTTCGTCGTGATATTATCCAAGCATCAAAGTTGCACCATCCAGGCGTGGAACACAAGGCGCTCATGTTGCGACCTGTCACGACACCTTTAAAAATACCCTTGAACAGTGGTTGGAGACATGCAGACCTGCTCTGCTGGGTAAAACCTTTGACTCATGGCGTTGGTTGACATTGTTGTGTGTCTCCGTTGATGGTTGTGTCTCAATAGTTTCTCTTCTGACAGTGATTTCCAGCCAAGACGGACTGATACCCCATTAAGTGTTAATTCCCCGCCACTATTCATCGATACACCTGCTAAAGCTCGTCTGCTCACAGAGCGCCACGTCCCCGCAGGTGATATCAAAAACCACTTTGGGATCTCTCCACGGAGACTATAGTTTTCTTTCTACTTTCCTTTTCTCTAATCTGTGGAAAAATATGGAACACTGTTCCATTTGTGTCTAGGGTCCCTCTACAGCAGTGATCCCCAACCCCCATTTGGTACCGGGCCGCACAGAAAGAAAAAATAATTTACATTTAAAAAAGAAGATGATGTTTTATTTTGAAAAGTGTCCGAATTCTCTCTGTTACATCCGTCTCACTTGACGCACCACAAGTCACGTGATCCATCCCGCTAAATGAACTCCCAAGCTAGCAAAATGAGCAAAAACAAACTTCTTTAGAAAGTTTCTTTGCGAAGGGGAACCGGCCCAATGAAGGGACAGAAGAGGAACCTGCACCCTGGTGCTGGTGCACGAACACCTGTCCCTGCTGTCAGAAGGGTTCGAGCGCTACGTCCCAACCACAAAAGATCCACCAACTGCCAAGGAATGGATCTGCGACCCATTCGTCAACAAACCGGGTGAATGCAGCATGTCGATGTGTGAAGAAGATCATCTGCTGGAGATGACGGGGGCCTTAAACGTCTGTTGGAGACATCAACTCTGCCGTTGTTCTGGATCAAAGTCATGGCAGAAACCCCGAGATCGCCACAACAGCACTGAAAACCCTGGTGCCATTGCCCACATGGTATCTGTGGGAAGCAGGGTTTTCTGCAGTGACGGCACCCAAAACCAAGTTACGGAGCAGACTGGACCCAAGTAGCACACTTCGGGTTTCATTGTCCCCCATGAGCCCAAGATGGGACCGTCTCAGGGCTCCCACTGATTCAGTGCTGCTGTGAACAGCGAGCATTTTCATGCACTTTGCTTTTGTGTTGTGTCTTATTTTGAAGGTATGTTTAAACGTTACCATAGCGACCAGAGTGTGTTGCAACTAACTAAGAGATAATTAACTAAGCAACTAACCTTTTACCAATCAGCCAAGACACTAAAACCACACTCATCAATTTGATCCAACCGTTTCTTATTTTGGTTTCGACTGTCCAATACACTTGTGGATTTAATGAGTTGTTTCTTTCTGTAGGTACTCACAAAAATGGTTTTATCATGTTCATAGCAAGCTCTCTGCTACACATGTCACCTGCAGACTATGGCAGGTGACCAGAAGACACTATGTGAACCCAGAGGTAAACAGAGTTTACACCTGACTCCCGCATTGATACGCACCCACGAGCGGTGGACGATGCCAGAAGTCACCTGAATTTCTTAATTCCTGCATCCATAAGAAACGAAACACAGAGCAGGATCCCTGGAACTGTCAACTCACTTGACTGCTGACATCACGAGTGACAGCTGGAAACACCGAAGAATGATAAAATTAACACCGGACCAGTAAATTCAACGGGGAAATGACAGACAACATAAGACATTTATTCAGTTCAATTCAATTCAATTCAATCTTTATTTATATGGCACTTTTCATACACTGGGTAGCACAAAGTGCCTCACAAAGGATAAAAACAGCAAAGAGAACAAGAGAATCAAGAAAAAGGACACACACACAGATAAACACACACACACACACACACACACACACATGCATACACAAAATCAAACACACACACAAACAAGCTGAGACATGGCTGGGCACCGAGACCTGAGGCGAAGGAGACGCCACCTTTGGAGGCCCACCAGGCCGAGGGAGGTCACGGTCCGTGACCACAGGTGGTACCGCCACAAAGACCAGCCCGACCCGGACAGACCGGAGGCTCCACACCAAGGCACAGAGCCCCCTAACCACCCAGGCCAGAGCTGTCCACGGGACAGCACCCCTAGTGGTAGACCGGAAACATCTCCCAGCCTGGCAGGCCCCCATATGAGGAAACACCATGAGGAAACACTGGAGCTAAAAACTGAAGGACTGAAACAGTAAATGGGATAAAAGGTGTAAAAGCTAAAAACTGAGAAACTAAGAACTGAGGGAGTAAAACAGTAAAAGTATCAAGTCAAATAAGGATAAGACATAAAAAAGCATGAGGACATAAAAGAAATTAAAAATAATCAGAAAATCCGTTAAAGGCCTGATTAAAAAGGTGTGTCTTGAGCCTCTTTTAAAAACCTCAGCAGTCTCTGCGGCCCTGAGGTTCTCCGGCAGGCTGTTCCACAGTCGGGGACCAGAATAACTGAAGGCCGCTTCCCCGTGCGTTTTAGAGCTTACATGTGGGATGGTTAAAAGGCCGGTGCCGGAGGACCTCAGAGTCCGCGAGGGTTGATAGAATAAAAGCAGGTCAGATAAATAAGTCGGGCCAAGACCATTAAGACATTTAAAAACGAATAAAAGAACCTTAAAATCGATCCTGAAATGCACGGGTAGCCAATGCAGCGATTCTAAAACCGGTGTGATGTGCTCCCGCCCTCTGGTCCTCGTCAGCACCCGTGCAGCTGAGTTTTGTAATAATTGTAAGTTAGAGATGCTCTTTTTGGGAAGACCAGAGAGCAGGGCATTACAATAATCTAGACCACAAGAGATAAAAGCGTGCATCAGCACCTCCGTGCTGGCCTGAGAGAGAAACGGGCGGACTCTGGCTATATTCTTCAGGTGGTAAAAACCCACCTTTGTTATGTTTTTGATGTGTGTGGATAAAACTAAGCTCAGAGTCAAAGATCACACCCAGATTTCTTACACATTGAGATGGTTTAAAATCCTTTAATTTTGTTTAAGTTTCTCTCTGACCTTCAGGACCAATGACTAAGACCTCTGTTTGGTCCTGGTTGAGCTGTAGGAAGTTTTCTGCCATCCATGACTGGATATCTAGAATACAGTTAAAAAGGGCATCAACTGGCCCTGTGTCACCAGGAGCCACGGCGATGTACAGCTGCGTATCGTCAGCATAGCTGTGGAAGCTGATGCCGTGACTCCTGATGACGTCCCCAAGAGGAAGCATGGAAAGATTAAAAAGGCTTGGACCTAAGATTGACCCTTGGGGAACGACCACAACCTCCTATCTTTAGTATTGCTGTGCCAACTGGTGGTCTTTTGGGTTGAGGATAACGGTGATCTATATGTAGCTATATGTAGCTATAGCATCATTGGCCTCCACTCCAGCCACTCCTGGTAGTTCCTCAAAAACACTGAGTTTCTAGTGGATGCACAATCTGTGGAAGCCAACATAGAAACTTCTGAAGAGCCAAGTTCTTGCAACAAAAATATAGTCCCCAATTAGGTTGTTTTGTTATCACATGACCCCGTCCCCATTATCTTAAGAGAATATAAAAGAATGAGTGGAGACAGAAGAGAGAATGAGACGTTTTTGGGGCGTGTCACTCTTGATTTAGTGTTTATTTTTGCAGGAAACTTAAAGGAGGCCTTTTCACTTTATGTTTGATTGCATTTAAGCTGATATTCCATTCTTGACATCTTTAAATTTACAGTATTCATGGCAGATTTATTTGGTCATTTTGCTTCTTTTTATTTCCTATTTCCCACATTTATTCATAGTTTTTATTAGATTGCAATAAATCCTATAACATAAAGTCAAATGACCTGCGGTTCCCACCGATAGCCGTCATTCTGATGGGTTTTTGCTGGCTGCAGCTGAAATATTCCAATGCTCCATGTCACAGAGACAGTAAATACTAAACCCTAAAGATTCTGAAGGCATGATGTAAAATAGTAACGTATAATACAGACATTTGAAGAGACAATTAAGAGAATGTTTTCATGCTTATAAGAGTGGCCGAGGAGCCATTTAGAACTTTATAAAGATGCATTGTGTGATACCAGGAACTAATTTAACTTCAAGGCGAAGCTGCTTCTGCTTTGTCGACCATCGACTGATCTCCTGAAAGTCCACCAGCGCCTTTTAAAAACTGAATTTTTCATCTATGGAGGGAGTAGACGGCAGATGTTTCCACAGATGTTCTTCACCAGTGGTCAGTGAGTGATGCAGCAGATGAGCGGGAGTTGACTGGCTTCTACCAGCTACCGTCTCAATGTCTCCAGCCCATAGTGTGGATTCTCTACGAGAGCAGACAGCAGCTTCACTCCTGAATCCTGCAGCTGGTTCTGTCTCAGGTCCAGTTCTCTGAGATGGGAGGGATTGGACCTCAGCGCCGAGGCCAGAGAGCCACAGCTGATCTCTGATAAACTGCAGTCCCATAATCTAAATAAAGAAGGGAAACTTTTATAAGGTTATAAGTGAAACCAGTATTCATCTGAAAGGTTAATCAAAGGCATGATCTGTAAATATTTAATTTAGTTACAGGTTAAAAAATGATAGTAATATGTAATTACCACAATTCCAACCTCTCAGGTTTGCACTGTTCCAAAGGAGAATATATATTGTTCTGGCCCTCACTCTTCCCAGGTTCTCCCACCTCTTTCCCTCCCATCTCATCATGGAGATCCATCTCACCTGTGGCTCATCTTTAAAGGCACAACCTGTCTTAGATGACTTCCTGTCTCCCTCACCATCTCCCTCCTCGTTGGCTGGTGTCTACCAGGCACCCTCACCTAGTTTTGTCTAATTTTGGTGACCATCTGTCGGCTTTTTCATTGTCCTTAAATCAATTTATCATGAATAAGTGGTCCCCGTGTGGCCCTCCCTCCTGAAGGAACTGGGCACAACACACACACTCAGAAAGTGTGAGGACCCTCGGATGGAATAATGGACATTTTTGAGAATGGTGTTTACCTCAGAGTTTCCAGTCGGCAGTTTGGATCCTGGAGAAAACCACAGAGCAGCTTCACTCCTGAATCCTGCAGCTGGTTCTGACCCAGGTCCAGTTCTCTGAGATGGGAGGGATTGGACCTCAGCGCCGAGGCCAGAGAGTCACAGCTGATCTCTGATAAACTGCAGTATTCTAATCTGAAAAATGCAGGATGAGGTTATACGGTGCAGGTCTGCATGTTATCTGCGTCAGTACTAAACCTACGTTAGTTCTTAGTTGGGTCAGACCTGAATTCACGATATTCCAAGGAATTTTTTTAATGTGGTGCATCACAGCAGTGTTGAGAACAGCCTCACTTCACCATCTTAGCAGCTGGTATATAGGTAGAAAAATGAAGACTGACCTGAGCCTCTCCAGTTTACAGTTTGGACTCTCCAGTCCAGAACAGAGCCGCTTCACTCCTGAATCCTGCAACGGTTGTAGCTCAGGTCCAGAACCCTCAGATGGGAGAGGTTGGACTTCAGAGCTGAGGCCACAGAATCACAGCAGGTCTCTGATAACCTGCAGCGACTTAGGCTAAAATAACAATTATTTTGAGAGAAGACAAATAAAAATCAACATGTACCAGAGCAAAACACAGCTTACAAGCAACAAACCTCTGGTCCTGCACTGGCTTATCTGCCGTATGTTCCTATTTTGGGTTCTTTCAGGGCGGTTGGACAAGATCTACAGCGTATGTAAAGTGTGTGTGGGTCAAAATACCTTCCAAGTTTGTGAGACCACATTTCTCAATAGCACTCAACTCTTGTCAGGAGTTGGGACAAAGCGACCCACTCCTGATAGCTTGTGGGCGATGCTGCAGCGACCCTGCAATCCCTACACTCTCTGGTGAAACCAAATCAAAGGTTTTAGACACTGCTGGATGCTGGAAGGGTGGCTATAGTCTGGACGCATCGTTCCCCTGACTGCACATTTCTCCAACAATGATTGGCAGCTGGTGTCACTTGTTCTCCAGATGAGAGAAGGAAAGAGAGCCCCCCCACAGTGTGTTTGATTGCCCCACTGCAAGCTCAATGCTGCCAGAAAACATTGCAGGAGCATCAATTCCCCTCAGGGCATCAACAAGGACCTCAGGAAAAGGTGCAGCTGCCACGTACTAGAGACAAGCACACTGAGCTGAGATTCAAAGCCCTCTCCTCCCAAGAGAAGAGCTTGTTTGTTGGAGGCTCTTCTGGGCGATACCTGGTGCCACAGCTCCAGCTCAGCCCGTCTCTGGAGCTGAGGTGGAGCTTAGCAAGTTTCATGGTTCTCCACCACTTCCTCTCGCTGAGGACCTTCTCAGCTGGTGGTTTCTGCTCCACCTTCCAAGTTGAGCAGGTGATACTTCTGCATTCCTGCCACCAGTGTCTCTGCAGAAAGAGTCTTCTCTACTGTTTTATACTAGATTGTAGAAAATTAGGATTTTTGGTCGATGTCTTAGATGTTGTTGACTAAGAGCAGGTTTTTCTTTAATAACATAGAGAGATTCGATGAGAAGAGCAAATGTATTATTTTATGAGCTACTTCCACTATTATTATATACACATATTGTCTTAGATTGTAAGCTGCATTTATTGCATCGTTCATAGAAAGTCATATTTGTGAGGAGAAAAACTCAAATAAGGTCATTTTCTTTAATGACCATTACAAAAGAAGGAGGCGATGAACAAACAGATTTATCTAAAAATGTGTGAAAACTTATGGATGGAAACCTTTTTAAAATGGTTGCATTGTGTAGAATCGGTGTAGAATCAACTTGTTGACTTCTGATTTGGACTCCAATGGAAGTGAGGTGCAACAATTGTGGATGCTGAAAGCTTCAGATCTTCATGAAGGTTTCTGTGGTTGGACTGACCTGCTGCCCCTTTAAGAGGGAGGCAGGTTTGGGCTTCTGGCTGGAATGAAGCCACCTAAGATGAGAATGACTGCAGGCTTTCGGTACCAAGGTTTAACAGGGTGCTCACTTCACACTTGGGCTTTTCTCTTTTTTGGGATGGCTTTTCTCAGGAGAGAAGGGGCATGGCACACTGCAGCAGCTTTCTTTTTGGGTTTGCTAGTTTTCCTTCTGATCTTTAAAAGACAGGAAGAACCATTTTTGATTGGTCTGAATGTTTGGGCGGTTTTGTGGCCAGCCTAAAATAAAACAAGACAAATCTACAACTGATACTTCCTTTCTAGTCATTGATGACCATCCTCACATGGGACAGATTTCCACAACCAATTTAATACTGCAAATCTGTCCTGTGTGGTCTTTTTTCTGAGAACTGTAACACTACGTTTATAACAAAGATCAAACATGGAAACATTTATTGTCTAACTAGTTACACCTGGGAAAGTACTGGATCATCTCTGACTGACCTGAGAGTCTCCAGCTTACAGAGAGGATCCTGGAGAAAACCACAGAGCACCTTCACTCCTGGATCCTTCAGCTGGTTCTGACTCAGGTCCAGAACCCTCAGATGGGAGGGATTGGACCTCAGCGCCGAGACCAGAGAGTCACAGCTGATCTCTGATAAACTGCAGTCACTCAGTCTGGATAAGGAATCATGGCAAGAAATGATCTCTTATTGGAGGAAAAGTCATATTACACTTGCTCAAAATCATTATTTTATTTCATTATTTAATCAGGGCCCTTGGAGTCAGGAGAGCTCTGGCCCCCCACTGATAAACTGGGATATTACAGCAACAACATAGTTAAAAAGTATCTATAAAATTAACTTTCATTTATACTCATACTACACTTCTCTTCTCCAAAAGTCAATGGAGTTTATCTTGAAGCCTTTCATTGTTTAGTTGTTATGTCGAAGATAAAAGGAAGCTGACCTGAGAGTCTCCAGCTTACAGTTTAGACTCTCCAGTCCAGAACAGAGCAGCTTCATCCCAGAATCCTCTAGACTGATGGAGCTCAGCTCCAGAACCCTCAGATGGGAGGGATTGGACCTCAGCACCGAGGCCAGAGAGTCACAGCTGATCTCTGATAACCTGCAGTCACTCAGTCTGGATAAGGAATCATGGCAAGAAATGATCTCTTATTGGAGGAAAAGTCATATTACACTTGCTCAAAATCATTATTTCATTTTATTTCATTATTTAATCAGGGCCCTTGGAGTCAGGAGAGCTCTGGCCCCCCACTGATAAACTGGAATATTACAGCAACACCATAGTAAAAAAGTATCTATAAAATTAACTTTCAATGGCTCATTTATACTCATACTACACTTCTCTTCTCCAAAAGTCAATGGAGTTTATCTTGAAGCCTTTCATTGTTTAGTTGTTATGTCGAAGATAAAAGGAAGCTGACCTGAGAGTCTCCAGCTGACAGTTTAGACTCTCCAGTCCAGAACAGAGCAGCTTCATGCCAGAATCCTCTAGACTGATGGAGCTCAGCTCCAGAACCCTCAGATGGGAGGGATTGGACCTCAGCGCCGAGGCCAGAGAGTCACAGCTGATCTCTGATAAACTGCAGTGTGACAGTCTGGAAAAGGAATAAATGGGGCAAATAAAAACACATTTCTAAATCTGAAAATGAAGAGAAAAGCAGAAAATGTAAAGAAATTTAGAAAAGACCAACAGAGGCCTCCTGACCTGAGCGTCTCCAGTCTGCAGTTTGGATGCATCATTGCAGAAGACAGTAACTTTACGTCGGCATCTGTCAGGCTTTGGTTCTCGCTTAAGCTCAGCTCCCGTAGATGAGAAGGGTTTGACGTCATTGCTGAGGCCACAACTTCCCAATGACTCTTTGAAAGAAAACTACCAGACAGTCTGTTGTGTATGAAACAAAAATAGTGAGTCAAACTTTGGGATTTCTCATCAACTCATCTGAGAATCTACCTCAACACAAATGTAGCTCATTTCCTGGAAAAGCTAAATTCAACACCGTAGAGCAACAGTTTGAACGACCATCAGATCTGAAATGCAACTGAATTATTCTCAACATTTGTCTTATTCTAGAACAGCTCATAATTACTCAATATTTAAAATGATTATAGCAAATGGTTTAAAGAAACGTGCATCTTTTTATCTGTCTATCGGCTCTTTGGATATTTTGCATTTCATCCAATTTGTACGATGGTGCGTCAAGTCTTAATTTAGCGATCCGATCGATGACATCAGAGTCTCTGGTTGCATCGATTGCCCTCAGCTTCTGTTCTATCTGCCTGTTTCCCTTCAAATCATTTTCACTGCACCTTTTGTTGCTAGTGATGAAGTTGCCACCTAACGGGTGTGGAAAGGCTCAAACAACTTTGTGGGTCACATAAAGGCTCCAAACGGAACCGCCACAAAGACCTAAAACGCCCATTTAAACCAACGAGGCCGGCTGTTTTTACGTTGAACAAATGAAGCAAAATAGTCACGTGTCATTAGTTAAGATGTGTTTTTCTGTCGTTAGAATACGATGTATACAAACAAACAAAAGTGATTTAATGACATGACAGTCATTTCATGATAGTCAGTTAACTTGTGGCTCCTATTATTCCTGCCTTATGTTGGTTTGTCTGGATTGACCTTTGAACTTATATCCAGCCAGTGTTGAACATTTCT
Source organism: Takifugu flavidus (assembly GCF_003711565.1). Lineage (NCBI taxonomy): Eukaryota > Metazoa > Chordata > Actinopteri > Tetraodontiformes > Tetraodontidae > Takifugu > Takifugu flavidus. The sequence goes on along the minus strand of NC_079523.1, from coordinate 13,641,884 downwards.
GGATGAATTGTTGTTGTTTTAAATTGATGGACGCTGCAATGGAAATAAAGAATTGAAGGAATGACCACTGGAGGGGGTATTGCTACCTGACATGATCCACTCGCTTGATTTAAACGCCGATGTCCGGCCCTAAAAATCTTTACTTACTCGGCCTTCCTGCAGTTCCTCACAGCTGGAATCAGGCGACGTCGTCCCTCCTTTGAGGTGTTGTACTGCTGCAGTTTCAGCTCATCCAGAACCTCCTCTGACATCTGCAGCAGGTAGGCCAGAGCTGAACAGTGGATCTCTGACAGTCTCCTCTCTGATTTCTTCTCTGACTTCAGGAACTCTTGGATCTCCTGATGGACTGACTGATCCTTCATCTCCATCAGACAGTGGAAGATGTTGATGCTTCTGTCTGGGGAGATTTCATCACTGTTCACCTTCTTCAGGTTGTTGAGGATCTTCTGGATGGTTTCTGGGTGGCTGTTCCTCTGATCCAACAGTCCACCCAAGATCCTCTGATTGGACTCCAGAGAGAGACCATGAAGGAAGCGAACAAACAAGTCCAGGTGGCCATTTTCACTTTTGAGAGATTTCATTAGTGCTCTCCTGAGGAAGTCATCAAGAGATATGGCTGGATCGTTATTTGTGAACAACCCAGCAAACCAGAAAAAGGGGTTTGGTTTTGAATATTTTAGGAACTGACTTATAACCACTGTGTCTTTCCTGGTGTAACAGTGGAACATGTAGACGGCAGCCAGAAACTCCTGAATGCTCAGATGAACAAAGCAGTAGACTGATTTCTGGAAGATCACACTCTCTCTCTTGAAGATCTCTGTACAAACTCCTGAGTACACCGACACCTCGGAGACGTCCAGTCCACATCGCTTCAGGTCTTTTGAGTAGAACATGATGTTTCCTTTCTCCAGATGTTCAAACGCCAGCCGACCCAACTTCAGAAGGAGTTCTTTATCAGCCTCAGTCAGTTCCTCTGGTCTCTGCTTTCCTCCATACTTCTGCTTCTTCCTCTTCATCTGAACCCTCAGGAAGTGTGAGTAGAGGTCAGTCAGGGTTTGGGGCAGCTCTCCTCTCTGGTCTCTGGTCATCATGTCCTCCAGAACTATAGCAGCGATCCAGCAGAAAACTGGGATCAGACACATGATGTGGAGGCTCCTGGAGGCCTTGATGTGTGAGATGATTCTCTTGGACAGATCTTCATCACTGAACCTCCTCCTGAAGTACTCCTCCTTCTGGGAGTCAGTGAAACCTCGTACTTCTGTGATCCTGTCAACACACGAGGGAGGAATCTGATGGGCTGCTGCAGGTCTGGAGGTGATCCAGATGAGAGCTGAGGGAAGCAGGTTCCCCTGGATGAGGTTCACCAGGAGCACGCCAACGGACGATACTTGTGTGACATCAGAGATGAGCTGATGGTTGTTGAAACCCAGTGAAAATCTGCTTTCATCCAGGCCATCAAAGATGAACAGAAGTTTCCAGACAGTCAGATCTTCTGCTCTGATCTTCTGTAATGTTGGATGGAAAACATGAAGCAGTGAGAGAAGACTGTGCTGCTCATCTCTGATCAAGTTCAGCTCCCTGCATGAGAGCGGAAGCACCAAACTGATGTCTTGGTTCTCCAAACCTTCTGCCCAGTCCAGACTGAACTTCTGCACTGAGAAGGTTTTTCCAACGCCGGCGACACCGTTGGTCAGAACCACTCTGATGTGTCTCTGTTGCTCAGATAAGACTTTGAAGATGTCCTGGCACTTGATTGGAGTGTCCTGGATGTTCTTCTTGGAGGTTCTCTCAAGCTGTCTCACCTCATGTTGTGTGTCCACCTCCTCACTTTGTCCCTCAGTGATGTAGAGCTCAGTGTAGATCTTGTTCAGCAGGGTTCCACTTCCTGCTTCATGAGTTCCTTCAGTCACATGTTCACATCTTCTCTTCAGACTGATTTTATGACCTTCTATCACCTCCTGCAGTTCACCACCCTCTAAAACAAACAATCTTTTAAATCCTTTTACAATTGTCATCTACAGCAGTAACACAGATGTCCTCAACTGGAAAATATTCTGTCATGATTGAATGATAGAAGCAACAGTCGGGTAATGACCCATCTCACTGTCAGTTTGAAATGTTATGTCTTCTTATGTACACCTATTCTTTTATTTCATTGGGTTTCAATGTAATTTAGTCTATAACAACCATTTCCATGTCTTCCAAGAGTTTGCTTGGACTAAACAGCTGGTAAAAGCTGGATGATATTTAGAAAAACACATCAAACCTTCTCCAAACACATCATACTCAGCAGACCCATTGTCCTGTAAAGGTCACCTGCCTTCAGTTCTTTAACACTTTCCAGAACTAAATGACTAAATGTTGCTAAATACTGTCTAAGCATTTAGGAAGGTCTTCAAAGGGTCCAGCGGTTCCAGTGGAACCAAACAAGAGCTCTCTGGATCTTCTCTTGCACATTGTAAATACACAAGTTGTTCCTTTATTCCGACCCAAAAGTATCTTATAAATACAAATGTACGAGCTTACGTGAGACGCTGTTGTTCAGGTCGGCGGTCTGCAGTTCAGTTCTCCGTTTCTTTTCACCCTCGGGACAGGAGGAATCTCCAATGGAAGCAGACCGTTTCTGATAGCTGTCAAAAATGGGAATAGTGGTTATACATGTCTACTGGGCGTTAGCAACGCCTAAGAAAGGCTGCGTTCACTTCTACTTTCAGTTTGCTCTGACAGCTGAAGATTGAATGAACACTGAGCAAAAAATATAAAGTTATTTACGTTCTTACAAGCTTGTTTAGTTGGAGAAAAGTGTATTTGATCTAAGTGTTTAGTGGCTTTTCCTCATTGTGAATTTATGTTCAAAATAAAAGTGCCAAATCAGGAATATAAACTCATAGAATAGAACAAAAGTTCTCCATTTATGCTCCAAATACAGTCGTCTGGTCTCTGAAACTGATCATTAAATAGCACAGAGGTCACGCGTATTCAAAAGCTTATTTCAACCATTTAGAAATGACTGATATTGTTGTCTATGGGTTTATTAGAACCAGGAGCCTTATAAATAGACTTTTTAATGAATTTTCATGACATGTGGTGGAACAGTGTGGCAGAACAAGCTGCACAGACCTGCCATGTCTTACCCATCCGTATCTAAATGGAGAGCTGGAGCACTCTGCAATGATGGATATTGTTGGGAAACTTTAAAATATATGCCTAGGAATTTTAGTGAGATGATGTTAACCCATGTAGGAGAAATGACCAGTTAAAAACACAAGCAATTTTCAGTTTTAAAAGATTTACCACACTAAAATTAACATGGGAGTTAATGGGACTGAACGCCTGACATGTTGGTGCACCGTTTCATTAATTTCATTTTTCACGATAGTGGAGGCTAATACCTACAAAATGATGTTTTGTATGGTTGTGAAATGTTCTAAGGCAGAGTTATGTGGTTCAGAAAACCTTACTTTAAAGGTGAGCCTTGAGGTCCAATACCGAAGTTTTCAGGGTGCTCTTTGGACCAGTCACTCTTCATGGACACACAGCTGGGCACTGTGGACTTTGCTCTGTCCTCGTCCATCCTGAGGAAACATCAGAAATAGTGATGAGACTGTGATGAAGGTAAATAATCTGTAGAGGTTGGAGTTCAATAATCCCAATTCACTGCATTTTTATCAAACAGGAACATTTCTAATCCATTCTGGATAACAACTGAATAAATAAATCAATGATGTCTCTGTATAATTTTCATGTGTTCAGAGTTTAAGCTGCTTTTTTTAACTGTTCCCTGCAGTGAGAAAAGAACTGGCACCTTTTCCAGCCCCTCATCCTGCAGCACTGAATGTGCTCTAAAGTTCTTTCCAGAGCAAACGTCTCTGCACTTGCAGCAACATGTTGTAGTCATGGATCCGTGAGGAGAACCGGATACAGGAAACGCCCCCACTTTGATCCCAAAACCCAACTGGTGGCCAACGGTGGTCCGGCAACGACGGGGACGCTGGTCCATCGGGCCGACAACACTGGTTTTCCACAGGCCAACATGGTGAAAGGACTGTCTTCAGCTCAGCCACTAAATTATCTGGTGCTACATAAACATACTAGTCAGGACTTTTTAATTTCCCTCCTTTGTTCCCCTCTTCAATTATTTCTATGATCCAAGTCCTCAAAGATCACTGCTCTATTTAAAATAGATGAAAGAAATGACACCCACTCCTGCATTTCTTTCACAGTGGTTCCACAACATAGAACAATAAACCACTGTGAGAAAACGTGCAACATGAACCCAAAATCCTGTTGGTGTCCTGTGATCCTGTGTGGATTTAGTTATTTAGTTTATTGTCTTAAATTGGCTCGGCTGAGAGATGCTAACTTGCCCACGATTAGATGTTGTTTGACAGGTAATATCAAAATATCCAGCTGTAACCTGGACTGTTGAACAGCTCTAATAACTTTATGAGCTTTTCACCTGTCACAAAATGTCGCTCTTCCTGCTTCGTCTGAACAGAATACTTTCACTTCTAAAACCTAATCAACAGCTTTGTGGCGTATATATTACTACAGTTAAAGCATTCTGGGAGGGTTTAAAGTTCTTTTAGAATCAGTAGCAAAGAGCAGAAAAATAAACTAAACCTTACTTAGAAAGACTATTCAACTATGACTAAAGCCAGACTATAAGAAAGTTAAATAAGACCGATTCATTTATAATGTATAACGATGTTTTGTGCTAAAACTAAATATGAAGTCTAGTTGAATCAAATCTTGATTTTATCTCCAAACACAACTGTCAATTCTTTTCAATAATGCTCTTCGTTTCCACTCACCTTGTCGGTCTTCAGTCTTCCTGCTTAGTCTGAAAGGAATACTTTGAAAAACTGGTTTGTTGGGTTCCCAGTTTCTGGGACCGTTGTTGCTGGTGTCTACCTGCAGGGGGCGTGGAGGAGCCGCTCATCAGCCACAGCTGGCCCCGCAGACACACGCACCTGCGGTCTCTCTTCAATCTCCCGTTAGATTTAAGGACAGAACTCCCGTCTGCCAGCGACGGAGGGTTTTCGGCCTCATCGCCAAACCCTGACTTCTGTGGCTTGACTATTTTGGAGAGTTTTCCTAGCGGACTTGTTTTGGACTCTCTCGAGGTCTCTCCGCCTCTCTGAGAACGCGGACCGAACTGTTCTTGTTCACTTTAAAATAAAGACGCTTTTCGGACACCATTCTCCGCCATTATTCAACCTGGTTAAATAAATAAGATTTATGATGCTTGACAGATTTGAAAGACTTGTAAAAGCAGCATATTTCTGCAGCCCTGGAGTCCAGGAGGAGCAGCAGAGGTCAGAATGTGTCGGAGCGCGTTTAACTATTGCCTGCAGTTCCACGCGTGTCCGCCGGGTGACGGTAAAGCACCACGTGATATTTCTCATTTTTGGAACTTCTTCAGCTGCGTTGAGCTTTAAATCTTCACCTGTCGCTCCCTTTAAGCTCTAAACTTTGCGATTCTGTGTGTAGTTTGTTGGTTTAAATATTTCTGATGAATTCTGATGACGACTGAAACTGTCAATGACCAATAGAAAGTTCGTCCATTGTTCTACTGCGTCACACATTTTCATTATTTTTTGTCATTTTTGGGTCTAAACTGGACCAGTTCTGTGAGCTGTTTTGCTTTTTTGTGGACCAGATGTTCCAGGCAGGTTCCATCATCGGACACAGATGGAGACAGGTCACGTGACAACAGTCAGCCTTTAGTTCTTTATTACAGAGGATCTGGTTTATATACAGACACGTATCTGCAAAATACTAAAAAGTATCTGAACCCAAAGTACTAAAAAGTCTACATCCACGCACACATGTGTATTAAGTGTTTATACACACGTGTGCGCGTACGTGCACACTGTATATTCATCTAATAACTGTTAGTTTCTAAAACAGCAAAGTAGAGTCACTGAGGCACGGCTTCACCTCCTTTACGCCGAGGTTTCCCTGAGCAGGTGTGATGAACTGTTGCAGAAGGAAAAGCATGGAACATGTTAATAACCGGACACAAAAACACTCAGGTTTATTGTCTGACGGCATCAGTGTCTCTGGTTGCATCTGTCTGAGGAGCATTGTGAAACCAGGAGCAGTGTAAATGAGGGGGGGGGGGGGGGCAGTGAGTGGATGCTGCATTCATCAAACACACAATAGTCAGAAGAGAAGAAGGAAGAACAGAAGCCCGCGTTCCTCAGTGTTGGTGTGGAGACGCCTGTTTGGAGGAGCAGGAAGCAGGCTGGACTCTTCCAGCTGGCTTTAATGCCACTTCTCTTCTGAGAACCTCCCAGCAGCTTTCTCTCCACCATCTTTTTACGCTGAAGCTTTTTGATCATTTCAGGTCAGATGTTCTTGGACTGAGGTTAAACATGTTTGTTCTTGTGCTCGGAGCGAACCGACGATCCTCTAAAGTCAGGCATCCTAAAGGTGGATGTTTTCTGAGGCCTGGAGGCTTTAAAGTGGCGCTTTTACCCACTCGTTCTGTTGGAAACTTGATACCAAAACCTTTTCTGGAGCTTCATGTTCTGCTTTTTTGAAGGAATGAAATGGTTTCATCAGCGCTGCCGGGGGCTGAGCAAGCTTCATGAATCTGAAGCTCTGAGATCCTTTAAAGATCTCCTGGAATCAGCAGATGGGGGTTTGATCCAAAACTGTAAGAATCAGTCAAGCTATCAAATCTTGACTCAGTCCAAGCGTGAACCAGTCCATCCAGAGCTGATTATGGCTCAGCCAGGAGGAAAGCACGGCCTGGGGGGGTTCATATGGAGCAGGCACACTCTGGCTCTATTGCTACTGAAAACAGCCCTTCAGCACAGCAGCCTGAAATACAGTTCTGGAGAACACCTGTTCCCAACAGAACCTGTTTAAAACGGGATCAGTAAAGATGCCCGGCGTGACCACGACCACGGGGAGAGAGGGGGGGGGGCAGAGACAGGCGGTAACGCCGCTGCCCACCGATTCACCTGGAAACAACAAAAACCCCAGCAGCTTGGACCCAATATGGCAGCGTGTTCCTCAGAAACGCTCCTCAAACTCTCCCCACAGCTTCATTGCTAAACAGGATTTGGGTTTTTTTGTCCGTGTGAAATGGAAAGTGTTTGTCCTTTGGTGGTCCAACGGGACCACGATTTGGATGGATGGATGACCCATAAAAAGATGGCAGAAAAAAGAAAGAAGACAGATCATTTTCACCACGAAAGTTTCTTTCTCCACAAGAGAAGAACTTCTCACACTACTGCCCCTAAAGACAACTACGAGGGGAGTTGACATATATAACGAGGGGAGTTGACATATAAAACGAGGGGAAATGACACATATAACGAGGGCAGTTGACATATATAACGAGGGCAGTTGACATATATAACGAGGGGAGTTGATATATATAACGCGGTGAAGGAGTTTTTGGTGGAGAAAAAAGTGCCGCTGGAAAAGCTGGTATCAGTGACGACAGACGGGGCTCCTGCTATGAGCGGTCTTCGCAAAAGCCAACTCAAGGCGGCAGAGTCCTGAATTGAAAACAATATCTAAAGAACTCAAGTATCATACTAACAACACTAATATTCCATCTGTCTATCCCCAACTGAATTAACTCCACACCTATCTCATCAGATTATTTGTAACAGAATAAGCCGATAACGTAGCATTTCCCTGTTCATATCTGCTACTTGCAATTTAGAATTTGTCAATAAAACTATGCTATGACACAAACTACAGTTTAATAGATGGCTGTGCTCCTAAAAAGAGCAGCATTTGTGGCTCATAAACCTCACAGACACTGCTATGCTCTTTAAATATTTTTATGATCGTGAATTGTTCAATCAAATATCTTCTCTTTGATAATGCCCAAAGCTGGATTCGAACTCTCCCTCTGGGGTCTTCAGGAGGTTTCAATCAGGTTGTCTGTTACAGCAATTGTCAACTGGCCCGCACCGGCCCAGGATCGATTCCCGACCATGGCACCGATTCCCGGCCATGGCCGATTGCTTTTAAGTTGATTTCATTTATCGGAGTTGAATCTTGTTTGATTTTTTTTGAAGGCGTTTCACCTCTCATCCAAGAGCCGATCTACGCAGATTTGATGATATGGCGCTCATATTCTATATAGCCTTTTCTTTTTTGGGGAAATGGATTGGAGGCTGCTCCAACATTGAGGTTTGGACGGTGACAAAGCAAAATGGACAACCTCCACCAGAATAAGTGTTTCAAGAAAATAAGTTTGGTGTATTAACTTCAAAAGGCCATTTTCTTGTACCTGCTCTCACTTACAGCCATACCACCCTGAGAACGCCCGATCTCGGAAGCTAAGCAGGGTCGGGCCTGGTTAGTACTTGGATGGGAGACCGCCTGGGAATACCAGGTGCTGTAAGCTTTTTGCACTCTTCCACTGGGTCAGCAGAGGCCGCCAGTGTTCCTGATAATTATCCAGCCAGATGTAATTCACTTCTAAAGTACTTCTAACATTGAGATTTAATGTTGCACTATTGTACATCGTTTGAGATTTAATATTTTATGAGTGTGTGTGTGTGTGTGTGTGTGTGGTGTGTGTGTGTGTGTGTGTCTGTGTGTGTGTGTGTGTGTGCGTGCGTGCGTCCGTGCGTGCGTGTGTGTGTGTTTGTGTTTAAATAAAACTGAATTTCCCACTTTGGTCCACACTATTGTCAACATTTCTGTCTTCAACAAAAGCCAACTCAAGGCGGCAGATTCCTGAATTGAAAACAATATCTAAAGAACTCAAGTATCATACTAACAACACTAATATTCCATCTGTTTATCCCCAACTGAATTAACTCCACACCTATCTCATCAGATTATTTGTAACAGAATAAGCAGATAACGTAGCATTTCCCTGTTCATATCTGCTACTTGCAATTTAGAATTTGTCAATAAAACTATGCTATGACACAAACTACAGTTTAATAGATGGCTGTGCTCCTAAAAAGAGCAGCATTTCTGGCTCATAAACCTCACAGACACTGCTATGTTCTTTAAACATTTTTATGATCGTGAATTTTTCAATCAAATATCTTCTCTTTGATAATGCCCAAAGCTGGATTCGAACTCTCCGTCTGGGGTCTTCAGGAGGTTTCAATCAGGTTGTCTGTTACAGCAATTGTCAACTGGCCTGCACCGGCCTGGGATCGATTCCCGGCCATGGCACCGTTGCCCGGGCATGGCAGATTGCTTTTAAGTTGATTTCATTTATCGGAGTTGAATCTTGTTTGATTTTTTTTTAAGGCGTTTCACCTCTCATCCAAGAGCCGTTCTAGGCAGATTTGATGATATGACGCTCATAGGCTATATAGCCTTTTCTTTTTTGGGGAAATGGATTGGAGGCTGCTCCAACATTGAGGTTTGGACTGTGACAAAGCAAAATGGACAACCTCCACCAGAATAAGTGTTTCAAGAAAATAAGTTTGAGTGTATTAACTTCAAAAGGCCATTTTCTTGCACCTGCTCTCGCTTACGGCCATACCACCCTGAGAACGCCCGATCTCGTCCGATCTCGGAAGCTAAGCAGGGTCGGGCCTGGTTAGTACTTGGATGGGAGACCGCCTGGGAATACCAGGTGCTGTAAGCTTTTTGCACTCTTCCACTGGGTCAGCAGAGGCCGCCAGTGTTCCTGATAATTATCCAGCCAGATGTAATTCACTTCTTAAGTACTTCTAACATTGAGATTTAATGTTGCACTATTGTACATCGTTTGAGATTTAATATTTTATGAGTGTGTGTGTGTGGTGTGTGTGTGCGTGCGTGCGTGCGTGCGTGCGTGCGTGCGTGCGTGCGTGCGTGCGTGTGTGTGTGTCTGTGTTTTTGTGTTTAAATAAAATTTAATTTCCCACTTTGGTCCACACTATTGACTATTGTGTGTGTGTGTGTTGTGTGTGTGTGTGTTGTGTGTGTGTGTGTGTGTGTGTGTGTGTGCGTGTGTTTGTGTTTAAATAAAATTGAATTTCCCATTTTGGTCCACACTATTGTCAACATTTCTGTCTTCAAAAAAAGCCAATTCAAGGCGGCAGATTCCTGAATTGAAAACAATATCTAAAGAACTCGAGAACTTGAGAAGAGATTTGAAACCTATCGTGACCAGATGTTTAACACATCGGTCCTTCACCTCCCATTTAACAGCTCTCACTCCATGTTGCTGCTGTTGCCGGACGACATGGCAAAACTGGAGAATGCAATTTCTGCCGCTCATGTTACCAAATGGCTGAAATGGATGAAACACAGGTGTGGAATTGCATCACATATAAAGAGCCTTAAAAAAGAAACATTTGCCTTGTAGAGTCTCACTTTATTACTCCTCAGAATGTTTCTGAATCCACTCTTAAAATAAAATAGGTGGCTGAAGAGCACAATTTTAATCTGGTTTGATACAACACAACACTGGATGATCTCAGCTGAAGATCCTGGAGCTGGCATATGTATTTACTCACGTATAATGCTGCATCACCATGGTTCTGCCTGTAGAGGCCTTCTCTGTACTGGAGGTAGTGGGTGTTCCAACACAGGTTCCAGTATGGTGCAGATTTGGGCCGGTGTTAAGTGTTCTGTCTGCAAGGTTCTGTCTGGTGGTTGTGGTCTCTGTTGTCTCGGTGGTGCACGTGACGCGTCCAGTGGCTTTGATGTAAAGCACAGCAGCCTTTTGGGTTGTAAGCTTTGATTCAAAGAAAAAAGTCTTCTCCTAAAGTGTTGCTGCTACACCCACAGACATTAATCGTTAAAGGTTAAGCTGAAACCATCACGACACCAAGACAACTCATCTCTCTCCAACTGCAGATTTTTTGATCCAGAATCAGATCTGCCGCCTCATTCTTTGACCCTCCCACCAAGTATCACCCTCTAAAAGAGACAAGCTTCGTACTGAAGCACTTCGTACTAAAGGTCCACCACCGCAGGAACCCAGCATGCATGGTTGGATGCAGATCTTAAAGGAGACAGCAGATATAAGGAGGAACCTGAGGTTCTTAGGAACCCAACACGTGGTGTCGGGCCCACCCTTGATTCAGATCCCTGTGTGGCGCTGCCCAGACTGAGCACAGGCGGAGAGGAAAACACTCCAGTTGGGTCAAAGCCGTCCAAACCGGTCCAGTCAACTCTTGTTGAGCCGCTGTCAGTTGCCTTCATGGTGACTTAGGCATCAGGTGACCATCAGAGGCCGAAGGTAGATCCAAAACCCCAACGCGATGATAAGGGCGGCGAGGAGTTACATGTGTTAACGACGGCTCCGCCTCAGGCCTTCAAAACAACGACCCGCAGCTTCGGCTGCATGTGCGACATTGATGCTGATGACCTTGAGCAAGAGCAGAGCCAGTGTGCAACAGCAGGAGCAACAGATGAGTCCATCAACTGTGCTGCAAACCAGGTTATTAACACCTCCTCGTGGACCAGACCCTGGTTCATTCCACACACCCCCTCCTGGACCAGACCCTGGTTCATTCCAACATCTCCTCCTGGACCAGACCCTGGTTCATTCCACACACCCCCTCCTGGACCAGACCTGGTTCATTCCAAACATCTCCTCCTGGACCAGACCCTGGTTCATTCCAAACACCTCCTCCTGGACCAGACCCTGGTTCATTCCACACACCTCCTCATGGACCAGACAGTGGTTCATTCAACACACCTCCTCATGGACCAGACGCTCCACCAAACGTCTCCCAGCATCTCCACGTCCCCACACAGTCACTGTGCACTGTTAGTAACAATGCGTGGACGTCTCCTGCTTCTGTGGCTGACAGTTGATCATCTCTGGCCAATCTATGATGTTCAGAGTTCTCTTTTCGTGGTCATTAAATAGAGCAATCTAAATGTGCATGCACCATATGTCCAGCAGGTGGCAGTGCTCGTTTTTATAAAGTAGTTCCAGATTTCCTACCGTGCAGGATACTGCAAACAGAAATGATCTGAATTGTCTTCAAAAGATCACAGCTTATATGGGTAGAGATTTCCCTCTCCTCATCCCTCTCTGTGTCTTACTCACCATCATTGTTCGCCTCTGAAACAAGCCTCCAAAATCAATTTGTCACTTTCCTTTATTCTTTCTTTATTTACACAGCACCATTTTACAGGAATATTATTACAATTTTTGTTAAAGCCATATTTCAATGTACAGTTTTGCATGAAAATATACAAAAATAAAGTTGGATCTGTTATATATCTGCCTCCTTTTGTCTTGCTGTTAGGAAACGGTGCCTGATTTCCTGTTGCGCTTTGCTCGACTTGTGGCTGAAAAGCAGATAAACTCAAAGTGTTTGCTCTGGTCCATGTTGGGGAAGGGAGGGGGGCCTGCGTGGAGCCTCTTGATGAAGTGGACCTCTCTTGGTTCTGCCTTGTCCTGGAGGCTTTGATGGGCCTCCCTTTCCGACTGAAGGCAACGTACCAGCCTTCAACCTTAGCATTCTGCAGAGCTGTGTAATTGTTTTCCAGCACTATCTCTGAGAAGATGCACTCCCTGCTCCGACCGTTGGGCTGGAACACAGAAAGCTTCTCCATTAATCCATTAACTGTCCCATCTGGACATTACAGACGGGAGACAGCTAAAGACGTGTTTCTGAGCTACAGCAACTAGTGGAGCAGGTAACGGGGCCCCTTTTGAGAACCCCCAAATGTCCCCGTAGCAGCTGTAACGGTACGTTAGTAGTGACGGTACCACCATCTCAGCTAAAAGGAGGCTACAGGTTCAAACACAGACATGTTTTGGTTCTGAATTTTGATAGTTGATCCCACTCCAAACACTGGCTGCCAGTGAGGATGGATGCAGGTTCCATGCCTCTGATGTCTTCACTGACATGAAACAGGTGAACATCAACCCTACTGAAATGTTCAGGTGAGGGGCCTAATGTCAATTGTGCTCATTATCAGTGTTTTCTACAGCAAATGTGTGTGTATGTGTGTGTATGTGAGAGAGAGAATAATTATTATATTGTTATCATTTAAATGCATTTGTATGTTTAGCACCTAAGTGCATGGAGAAGAAACAGTGTTTTTCACCTCTCTAGATTTAGTACACTTGTCCAGAGCACCAGATTTACTGTGAGGTTGTTATCTGAAACCCTAAAAGCATCTTGGGAGAAGGTGAAAATTCCACATGGATAATGAGCTGATGTGAATAAAGGAAGGAGATTTGCAGGGGAGCAGCAGAGCGACGGAGGGTGTTCCAGAGTGAACTGCTGCTCGCTCTCCCTTGCAAGGTACCTGTGTTTGTGTCTTTTGATTCACGCAGGGTTTTGCTGGGTTGCTCTGTTTCAACTCTAATATCCAGCCTGGAAGTAACAAATGCTGGACTAACTTTTCAGCATCATGGTGGGTCAGTAGCTTCCTGATCTTTCTGATGTTCCTCAGGTGAAAAAAGGCACTTCTAGAGACTAATTTAATGTGTGAGTTGAAGGAGAGATTTTGGTCAAAAGTTACTCCTAGATTCCTCACAGAGAGACTAGATGTTAATGAGATACCATCTAGAGTGATCATGTGATCTAATCTATCTCTGAGAGGTTCAGGACCAAACACCATGACCTCAGTTTTTCCTGGGTTAAGGAGGAGGAAATTTGAAGACATCCAGGACTTTATGTCTTTAAGACAGGTCTGAAGCTTCACTAACTTCTCTGTCTCCTCTGGTTTCATGGATAAATAAAGCTGAGTGTCATCAGCATAACAATGAACATTTATCCCATGCTGCCAAATAATGTTCCCTAAGGGAAGCATGTACAAGGTGAAGAGGATTGGTCCAAGTCCAGAACCTTGAGGAACTCCATGGCTAACCCTACTGTATGAGGAGGGAACACCATGGACATGAGCAAACTGGTATCTATCAGATAAATATGATCTAAACCAGTCTAGTGCTGTCCCTTTAATCCCAATCACATGTTCCAGTCTCTGTAACAGGATGCTGTGATCAACTGGATCAAAAGCAGCACTGAGGTCCAGCAGAACCAGCATAGAGACCAGCCCATGATCGGAAGCTATGAGAAGATCATTAGTGACTTTAAGAAGTGCTGTTTCTGTGCTGTGATGAGCTCTAAAGCCTGACTGAAACATCTCAAACAGGCTGTTCCTCTGCAGGTGCTCCAGTAACTGAGTCACCACCACCTTCTCTAGAACTTTAGAGATAAAAGGAAGGTTGGATATGGAAGGTTGGTTTATCTGCTGGAGGAAACCAACTGACTCAAGTAATGAAATGAAGCCATTTCTAAAGCTGTCATTTACAACGTCTACATGGATATTAAAGTCTCCAATGATAATGACTTTGTCCGTTCTAAGGACCAAGTCAGATAAGAAATCAGAGAACTCAGACAGGAACTCTGAATGTGGCCCAGCAGGGGGCCGATATACAACTACAAACAGAAGTGGCTTTTCTGTCCTCCAGTTCAGATGGTGTGATGCCAAGAGTCAGGCTTTCAAATGAACTGAAGCTATGTTTTGGTCTGGGATTAATTAATAACTTGGAGTGATAGATTGCTGCCACTCCCCCTCCTCGACCAGTAACACGTGGAATATGATAATTAAGATGGGTAGGAGTCGTCGATTCATTTAAGCTAACATACTCCTCCTCCTGAAGCCAGGTCTCAGTAAGACAAAATAAATCAATGTGATGATCCACTATCAGGTCGTGCACTAACAGGGATTTACACAAAAGAGATCCAATATTTAACAGTCCACACTTAATTGTGATATTAGTTTCTCCAACTTGTACTTTGGTATTAATTTTAATAAGATTATGGTGATTGACCGCTCCCCTGCTCTGTGCTTGGGGAACTTTTAACCGTGGAACAGAGACTACCTCTATAGTGTTAAATATGTTATTGTTGGTGGGTGAGGGTTCTATGGAAGCAGCAGAGAGGTGTGTAAGACTACACCTCTGCATCCTGGTCTGGACCCTGGATTGTCAGGTCACTTTGGGTCTAATACAATTAGCCAAATTACTAGAAATGAGAGAGGCACCATCTCGTGTGGGATGGACACCGTCTCTCCTGATCAGACCAGGTTTTCCCCAAAAAGTGTTCCAACTGTCTAAAGGCCACCTGGTTATCGGGGCACCACCGTGACAGCGACGACATGCGGCTAAACATCTCCTCGCTGGCCAGATTGGGGAGGGGACCAGAGAATGCAACGGAGTCCGACATCGTTTTTGCGTAGTTACACACCGACTCTATGTTAATTTTGGTGACCTCCGACTGACGAAGCCGGGTGTCATTGGCTCCGACGTGAATAAAAACTTTACCAAATTTACGTTTACGTCTCGCCAACAGCCGTAAATTTGCTTCTATGTCGCCCGCTCTGGCCCCCGGAATGCTCTTAACTATGGTCGCTGGAGTCGGCTTCACGTAGCGCAAAACAGAGTCGCCAATTACCAGGGTCGGTTTCTCAGCGGGTGTGTCGCCGAGTGGGGAAAAGCGGTTAGCCACGGGAAGCGGGTGGTGGGGCACCGTGGGCCTTTGTTTTGGGCTACGCTTCCTACGAACCGTCACCCAGCCGCCCTGGCTAGCCGGCTGCTGCCGGGGGACCGCTAGCTGAAGCTACGCTAGGCGGCTCCGCAGCAGCTAGTTCTCCTGGCTACCTGACGCAACTCCAGCTAACTCCAAGCTGCGGAACCGCGTCTCAAGCTCGCTAAGTCTCGCCTCCGTAGCCGTAAATAAACTCCACTTTCTGCACCTATTCCCTTCACTAAGGGAGGCAGAGGAGTAACTAAACATTTCACACGCTGAACAGACAAAGACACCGTGTGTGAAACAGACGGTGAGGCCATGCTAACGCTAATAATCGGCGAAGCCCGGTATTTGTTTAATATGGGTTGTTTCTCACTGTTGTTATCGGGTGACTAGAATGTCCCAAGTGTTCAAATTTTAAGTAAAGTGAATACAACACACCAAGTGTTCAATATTAAGTGAATACAACACACCGTGCACAATGCAACCAACGAACGATTGAGAAGACAGGAAGTGACGCAATACGTTACCAGGAGGAAGTAAAATGGAGACTCAACGGCTAACTCTTGGTTATTGATGTGGCGGTTGGCTCCTGTCCGTCACCTCATGGTTGTGTCTGTTCCCCAGGAAATACAGTGTTTATATTCCCAAATTCTACATCAAAACGTCATACTCACTGAAGACTGTGTTGACTGAAATGGGGATGGTAGACATGTTTGGTGACAGAGCAGACTTGAGTGGTATTGCAGAGGGGCAACAACTGGCAGTCTCAGACGTAGAGATGTAAAACAGGAACAGCATCAACAATGAGCACAGATTTCTTTCTGACAATTAATTATGTCTGGTATTTCTTGTAGGTTGTCCATCAAGCTACCCTGGATGTTGATGAGGCTGGAGCCACTGCCGCAGCTGCTACAGGCATCGCAATAACACTTTACTCCTATTATTATGTTCCAGTCCTGAAGTTCAATCGTCCCTTCATGGTTATCATCACTGACCACAGCTCAGATAATATCCTCTTCATGGGCAAGATTACCAACCCAAACATCTGATGCACTGATGCCTGTTTTGCTCAATAAGAATTGCATCACATATAAAGAGCCTTAAAAAAGAAACATTTGCCTTGTAGAGTCTCACTTTATTAGAATGTGTCTGAATCAGCTCTTAAAAATAAAATAGGTGGCCGAATAGCACAATTTTAATCTGGTTTGAGACGGGGCTCCCGCTGTGAGCGGCCGACTACAGACGGAGCTCCCGCTGTCGGCGGCCGACTACAGACGGGGCTCCGCTGTCGGCGGCCGACTACGGCGGGACTCCCGCTGTGAGCGGCCGACTACGGACGGGGCTCCCGCTGTGAGCGGCCGACTACGGACGGGGCTCCTGCTGTGAGCGGCCGACTATAGACGGGGCTCCCGCTGTGAGCGGCCGACTACAGACGGGGCTCCCGCTAGGAGCGGCCGACTATAGACGGGGCTCCCGCTGTGAGCGGCCGACTACAGACGGGGCTCCTGCTGTGAGCGGCCGACTACCCGCCTGCTGAGGCAGAGCCGTACTGGGATGGAGCGTTACCACGGCGATCCAGCTCAGTGGGCTACATTGCCTCGGCTGAGGAGTACGACAGTGTGAAGTCCCGCAGTGAGCTGATGTTTGAGAAACAGTCTGGGAGACACGGACTGGTGACCCGAGTCACACACGCTGCCAGTACGTTTCCAGAAACATTTAACCACATGAGATATAGAAGCATCAGTAGCTTCATTTGAGTTCTGAGCTTTGGTGTCTGTGTGGAGCTGTGAAACCACAAGAAGAGGGAGGAGCGAGCCATCAGCTGTACGCAGAGATCAAGCCGGCTGTGGATGGAGCCACTACATCATTAAACACATGCGCAACAAGAACGACTACAATGAGCTCAGAGGGTTCAAACAGAGTCCTCAACCCAAAGTCTGATTTAAAAAGATCAAAAGTGGCGTAAATGTCTCGTCCTGACAGGAGAAGGATAACTGGAGCGGCATCGCTCGTAGAGTAGACCGACTCTGCCTCTTCCTGGTCACCCCGGTGATGACCTTTGGCACCGTAATCATCTTTCTGAGGGGAATCTGTAACCAACCTCCTCATCTGCCCTTCAAAGGAGCCCCGCATGACTCCAGAGAGGAGAACCCACGCCTGCTGTGATGCACCACACAGCCAGGGCTTTTTCCATCGCCATCGTTTCTCTGGGGGAAATGTTGCATTTCTTTATCTTAATAACAACAAATCTTGAATGGCAAATTTTAGAATATTTTATAGGGAAGTGAAATAATGTTTGGACCTCTTATCAGGCAAAGAGAAAGTTGTTAAGAACTGCTCTAAAAACACCACCTCAGGGGGACTATATCCAAATCTCTCCCTTTACTGATGGGACGTTGAAACGTCAATACGCGGATTCATACATTTAGAACTGGACGTTGCACCAGAACTGGAAGCGCGGACTGATACATTTTTAACAGCGGTCCTGCTTCAGCCCTCCGGGGTTAATAACAAAATACGAAAAATACGAAAATGTTAGTTTTGGAAACATTGTTGTCGGTTGTTCGTCTTGCCGGCTTTTGCAAAATTGCTAAATACGCACTAGCATGCCTGTTTTAAGCTATGGTAGCGGTATGTTTTACCATGCCCGCGCCCTATAATCCGGAGCGCCTGATGTATGTGCTAAATACAGAAATAGCACCCGTAACTGAGGACCTTTTAATACTGTCACAGCCCCTTTTCTCCAGTTCCCTCCTGTCCCAGTACTTTTCCACTGCCCTGCTCACACCACACCCTCTGATCACCACACCTGCTCTCAGTCACTGATCACACACCTGCCCTCACTCATCAATCAGCTCACCTACCAGTGTATATATTCTCCAGCCTCACACTCACTCAGTGCCAGATTGTTCTTCTGCTCTCATGCCAGACTTTCCAGCGTTGTTTCCCTGCCGATTACCCGTTACCGACCCTGCCTGTCTTCGTTCTGCCTGCCTTGCCTGTTCCCCGGACAACCTACCAGCGTTCTGCCCCTGACTACGACTTCTGCCTCAGCGTCTCTGGTTCCTGTCGGTTCACCTGGTTTAGAATTCTCCGCCCGGCCCCGACTTCGCTGCTGCTCGTCCCACTCCCCGAGCCTGCAACCCATAGACTTTGTGCGGGCCCAGAGAACGGACTATTTCCTGTGTTTCCTGGTCTGCCTGAGTTCTTGTTTGCCGTGGGTTAATAAAAGTCATTACTACGGTCCAGCTTTCCAGAGTGCTGCTTTTGGGTCCTAAACTGCACCCGTCACAAATACAGTGCGCCCTTTGGTCGCGAACATACGGTATATAGAACATAGGGCACGTTTGTGCGTGATATCACTCCGCGTCTGCGCAACAACAACAACCTCCTATCTTTAGTATTTCTGCGCCAACTGGTGGTCTTTTGGGTTGAGGATAACGGTGATCTATATGTAGCTATAGCGTCATTGGCCTCCACTCCAGCCACTCCTGGTAGTTCCTCAAAAACACTGAGTTTTAGTGGATGCACAATCTGTGGAAGCCAACATAGAAATTTCTGAAGAGCCAAAGTTCTTGGCAACAAAAATATAGTCCCCAATTAGGTTGTTTTGTTATCACGCGACCCCGTCCCCATTATCTTAAGAGAATATAAAAGAATGAGTGGAGACAGAAGAGAGAATGAGACGTTTTTGGCGCGTGTCGCTCTTGATTTTGTGTTTATTTTTGCAGTAAACTTAAAGGAGGCCTTTTCACTTTATGTTTGATTCCATTTAAGCTGATATTCCATTCTTGACATCTTTAAATTTACAGTATTCATGGGAGATTTATTTGGTCATTTTGCTTCTTTTTATTTCCTATTTCCCACATTTATTCATAGTTTTTATTAGATGGCAATAAATCCTATAACATTGAACAGAATGACTAAAGTCAAATGACCTGCGGTTCCCACCGATAGCCGTCATTCTGATGGGTTTTTGCTGGCTGCAGCTGAAATATTCCAATGCTCCATGTCACAGAGACAGTAAATACTAAACCCTAAAGATTCTGAAGGCATGATGTAAAATAGTAACGTATAATACAGACATTTGAAGAGACAATTAAGAGAATGTTTCCATGCTTCTAAGAGTGGCCGAGGAGCCATTTAGAACTTTATAAAGATGCATCGTGTGATACCAGGAATTAATTTAACTTCAAGGCGAAGCTGCTTCTGCTTTGTCGACCATCGACTGATCTCCTGAAAGTCCACCAGTGCTTTTTAAAAACTGAATTTTTCATCTATGGAGGGAGTAGACGGCAGATGTTTCCACAGATGCTCTTCACCAGTGGTCAGTGAGTGATGCAGCAGATGAGCGGGAGTTGACTGGCTTCTATCAGCCATGTCTCAATGTCTCCAGCCCATAGTGTGGATTCTCTACGAGAGCAGACAGCAGCTTCACTCCTGAATGCAGCAGCTGGTTCCAACTCAGGTCCAGTTCTCTGAGATGGGAGGGATTGGACCTCAGCGCCGAGGCCAGAGAGTCACAGCTGATCTCTGATAAACTGCAGCTCCTTAATCTAAATAAAGAAGGGAAACTTTTATAAGGTTATAAGTGATACCAGTATTAATCTGAAAGGTTAATCAAAGGCATGATCTGTAAATATTTAATTTAGTTACAGGTTAAAAAATGATAGTAATATGTAATTACCACAATTCCAACCTCTCAGGTTTGCACTGTTCCAAAGGAGAATATATATTGTTCTGGCCCTCACTCTTCCCAGGTTCTCCCACCTCTTTCCCTCCCATCTCATCATGGAGATCCATCTCACCTGTGGCTCATCTTAAAGGCACAACCTGTCTTAGATGACTTCCTGTCTCCCTCACCATCTCCCTCCTCGTTGGCTGGTGTCTACCAGGCACCCTCACCTAGTTTTGTCTAATTTTGGTTACCATCTGTCGGCTTTTTCATTGTCCTTAAATCAATTTATCATGAATAAGTGGTCCCCGTGTGGCCCTCCCTCCTGAAGGAACTGGGCACAACACACACACTCAGAAAGTGTGAGGACCCTCGGATGGAATAATGGACATTTTTGAGAATGGTGTTTACCTCAGAGTTTCCAGTCGGCAGTTTGGAAAGTGGAGAAAACCACAGAGCAGCTTCACTCCTGAATCCTGCAGCTGGTTCTGACCCAGGTCCAGTTCTCTGAGATGGGAGGGATTGGACCTCAGCGCCGAGGCCAGAGAGTCACAGCTGATCTCTGATAAACTGCAGTATTCTAATCTGAAAAATGCAGGATGAGGTTATACGGTGCAGGTCTGCATGTTATCTGCATCAGTACTAAACCTACATTAGTTCTTAGTTGGGTCAGACCTGAATTCACGATATTACAAGGAATTTTTTTAATGTGGTGCATCACAGCAGTGTTGAGAACAGCCTCACTTCACCATCTTAGCAGCTGGTATATAGGTAGAAAAATGAAGACTGACCTGAGCCTCTCCAGTTTACAGTTTGGACTCTCCAGTCCAGAACAGAGCAGCTTCACTCCTGAATCCTGCAGCTGGTTCCACCTCAGGTCCAGTTCTCTGAGATGGGAGGGATTGGACCTCAGCGCCGAGGCCAGAGAGCCACAGCTGATCTCTGATAACCTGCAGTACCTTAATCTAAATAAAGAAGGGAAACTTTTATAAGGTTATAAGTGAAACCAGTATTCATCTGAAAGGTTAATCAAAGGCATGATCTGTAAATATTTAATTTAGTTACAGGTTAAAAAATGATAGTAATATGTAATTACCACAATTCCAACCTCTCAGGTTTGCACTGTTCCAGAGGAGAATATATATTGTTCTGGCCCTCACTCTTCCCAGGTTCTCCCACCTCTTTCCCTCCCATCTCATCATGGAGATCCATCTCACCTGTGGCTCATCTTTAAAGGCACAACCTGTCTTAGATGACTTCCTGTCTCCCTCACCATCTCCCTCCTCGTTGGCTGGTGTCTACCAGGTACCCTCACCTAGTTTTGTCTAATTTTGGTTACCATCTGTCGGCTTTTTCATTGTCCTTAAATCAATTTATCGTGAATAAGTGGTCCCCGTGTGGCCCTCCCTCCTGAAGGAACTGGGCACAACACACACACTCAGAAAGTGTGAGGACCCTCGGATGGAATAATGGACATTTTTGAGAATGGTGTTTACCTCAGAGTTTCCAGTCGGCAGTTTGGAAAGTGGAGAAAACCACAGAGCAGCTTCACTCCTGAATCCTGCAGCTTGTTCCCACTCAGGTCCAGTTCTCTGAGATGGGAGGGATTGGACCTCAGCGCCGAGGCCAGAGAGCCACAGCTGATCTCTGATAAACTGCAGTATTCTAATCTGAAAAATGCAGGATGAGGTTAAACGGTGCAGGTCTGCATGTTATCTGCGTCAGTACTAAACCTACGTTAGTTCTTAGTTGGGTCAGACCTGAATTCACGATATTACAAGGAATGTTTTTAATGTGGTGCATCACAGCAGTGTTGAGAACAGCCTCACTTCACCATCTTAGCAGCTGGTATATAGGTAGAAAAATGAAGACTGACCTGAGCCTCTCCAGTTTACAGTTTGGACTCTCCAGTCCAGAACAGAGCCGCTTCACTCCTGAATCCTGCAACGTGTTGTGGCTCAGGTCCAGAACCCTCAGATGGGAGTGGTTGGACTTCAGAGCTGAGGCCAGAGAATCACAGCTGGTCTCTGATAAACTGCAGCCTCTTAGTCTAAAATAACAATTATTTTGAGAGAAGACAAATAAAAATCAACATGTACCAGAGCAAAACACAGCTTACAAGCAACAAACCTCTCGTCCTGCACTGGCTTATCTGCCGTATGTTCCTATTTTGGGTTCTTTCAGGGCGGTTGGACAAGATCTACACCGTATGTAAAGTGTGTGTGGGTCAAAATACCTTCCAAGTTTGTGAGACCACATTTCTCAATAGCACTCAACTCTTGTCAGGAGTTGGGACAAAGCGACCCACTCCTGATAGCTTGTGGGCGATGCTGCAGCGACCCTGCAATCCCTACACTCTCTGGTGAAACCAAATCAAAGGTTTTAGACACTGCTGGATGCTGGAAGGGTGGCTATAGTCTGGACGCAGAGTTCCCCTGACTGCACATTTCTCCAACAATGATTGGCAGCTGGTGTCACTTGTTCTCCAGATGAGAGAAGGAAGAGAGCCACCCCACAGTGTGTTTGATTGCCCCACTGCAAGCTCAATGCTGCCAGAAAACATTGCAGGAGCATCAATTCCCCTCAGGGCATCAACAAGGACCTCAGGAAAAGGTGCAGCTGCCACCTACTAGAGACAAGCACACTGAGCTGAGATTCAAAGCCCTCTCCTCCCAAGAGAAGAGCTTGTTTGTTGGAGGCTCTTCTGGGCGATACCTGGTGCCACAGCTCCAGCTCAGCCCGTCTCTGGAGCTGAGGTGGAGCTTAGCAAGTTTCATGGTTCTCCACCACTTCCTCTCGCTGAGGACCTTCTCAGCTGGTGGTTTCTGCTCCACCTTCCAAGTTGAGCAGGTGATACTTCTGCATTCCTGCCACCAGTGTCTCTGCAGAAAGAGTCTTCTCTACTGTTTTATATTATATTGTAGAAAATTAGGATTTTGGTTGATGTCTGAGATGTTGTTGACTAAGAGCAGGTTTTTCTTTAATAACATAGAAAGATTCGATGAGAAGAGCAAATGTATTATTTTATGAGCTCCTTCCACTACTATTATATACACATACTTCCATATTGTCTTAGATTGCAAGCTGCATTTATTGCATCGTTCATAGAAAGTCATATTTGTGAGGAGAAAAACTCCAATAAGGTCATTTTCTTTAATGACCATTACAAAAGAAGGAGGCGATGAACAAACAGATTTATATAAAAATGTGTGAAAACTTATGGATGGAAACCTTTTAAAAATGGTTGCATTGTGTAGAATTGGTGTAGAATCAACTTGTTGACTTCTGATTTGGACTCCAATGGAAGTGAGGTGCAACAATTGTGGATGCTGAAAGCTTCAGATCTTCATGAAGGTTTCTGTGGTTGGACTGACCTGCTGCCCCTTTAAGAGGGAGGCAGGTTTGGGCTTCTGGCTGGAATGAAGCCACCTCAGATGAGAATGACTGCAGGCTTTCGGTACCAAGGTTTAACAGGGTGCTCACTTCACACTTGGGCTTTTCTCTTTTTTGGGATGGCTTTTCTCAGTAGAGAAGGGGCATGGCACACTGCAGCAGCTTTCTTTTTGGGGTTTCTAGGTTTCCTTCTGATCTTTAAAAGACAGGAAGAACCATTTTTGATTGGTCTGAATGTTTGGGCGGTTTTGTGGCCAGCCTAAAATAAAACAAGACAAATCTACAACTGATACTTCCTTTCTAGTCATTGATGACCATCCTCACATGGGACATATTTCCACAACCAATTTAATACTGCAAATCTGTCCTGTGTGGTCTTTTTTCTGAGAACTGTAACACTACGTTTATAACAAAGATCAAACGTGGAAACATTTATTGTCTAACTAGTTACACCTGGGAAAGAACTGGATCATCTCTGACTGACCTGAGAATCTCCAGCTCACAGAGAGGATCCTGGAGAGCACCACAGAGCAGCTTCACTCCTGGATCCTTCAGCTGGTTCAACTCAGGTCCAGAACCCTCAGATGGGAGGGATTGGACCTCAGCGCCGAGGCCAGAGAGTCACAGCTGATCTCTGATAAACTGCAGTGTCTCAGCCTGGAAAAGGAATAAATGGGGCAAATAAAAACACATTTCTAAATCTGAAAATGAAGAGAAAAGCAGAAAATGTAAAGAAATTTAGAAAAGACCAACAGAGGCCTCCTGACCTGAGCGTCTCCAGTCTGCAGTTTGGATGCATCATTGCAGAAGACAGTAACTTTACGTCGGCATCTGTCAGGCTTTTGTTCTCTCTTAAGCTCAGCTCCCGTAGATGAGAAGGGTTTGACGTCATTGCTGAGGCCACAACTTCCCAATGACTCGTTGAAAGAAAACTACCAGGCAGTCTGTTGTGTATGAAACAAAAATAGTGAGTCAAACTTTGGGATTTCTCATCAACTTATCTGAGAATCTACCTCAACACAAATGTAGCTCATTTCCTGGAAAAGCTAAATTCAACACCGTAGAGCAACAGTTTGAACGACCATCAGATCTGAAATGCAACTGAATTATTCTCAACATTTGTCTTATTTTAGAACAGCTCATAATTACTCAATATTTAAAATGATTATAGAAAATGGTTTAAAGAAACGTGCATCTTTTTATCTGTCTATCGGCTCTTTGGATATTTTGCATTTCATCCAATTTGTAGGATCGTGCGTCAAGTCTTAATTCAGTGATCCGATCGATGACATCAGAGTCTCTGGTTGCATCGATTGCCCTCAGCTTCTGTTATATCTGCCTGTTTCCCTTCAAATCATTTTCACTGCACCTTTTGTTGCTAGTGATGAAGTTGCCACCTAACGGGTGTGGAAAGGCTCAAACAACTTTGTGGGTCACATAAAGGCTCCAAACGGAACCGCCACAAAGACCTAAAACACCCATTTAAACCAACGAGGCCGGCTGTTTTTACGTTGAACAAATGAAGCAAAATAGTCACGTGTCATTAGTTAAAATGTGTTTTTTGTTGTTTGAATACGATGTATACAAACAAACAAAAGTTATTTAATGACATGACAGTATTTCATGATAGTCAGTTAACTTGTGGCTCCTATTATTCCTGCCTTATGTTGGTTTGTCTGGATTGACCTTTGAACTTATATCCAGCCAGTGTTGAACATTTCTGGATGAATTGTTGTTTTTTTAAATTTATGGACGCTGCAATGGAGATAAAGAATTGAAGGAATGACCACTGGAGGGGGTATTGCTACCTGACATGATCCACTCACTTGATTTAAACGCCGATGTCCGGCCCTAAAAATCTTTACTTACTCGACCTTCCTGCAGTTCCTCACAGCTGGAATCAGGCGACGTCGTCCCTCCTCTGAGGTGTTGTACTGCTGCAGGTCCAGCTCATCCAGAACCTCCTCTGACATCTGCAGCAGGTAGGCCAGAGCTGAACAGTGGATCACTGACAGTCTCCTCTCTGATTTCTTCTCTGACTTCAGGAGCTCTTGGATCTCCTGATGGACTGACTGATCCTTCATCTCCATCAGACAGTGGAAGATGTTGATGCTTCTGTCTGGGGAGAATTCATCACTGTTCTCCTCCTTCAGGTTGTTGAGGACCTCTGGATGGTTTCTGGGTGGTTCTCCATCTGATCCAACAGTCCACCCAAGATCCTCTGATTGGACTCCAGAGAGAGACCATGAAGGAAGCGAACAAACAAGTCCAGGTGGCCATTTTCACTTTTGAGAGATTTCATTAGTGCTCTCCTGAGGAAGCCATCAAGAGATGTGATTGGTTTAGAATATTTTAGGAACTGACTTATAACCGCTGTGTCTTTCCTGGTGTAACAGTGGAACATGTAGACGGCAGCCAGAAACTCCTGAATGCTCAGATGAACAAAGCAGTAGACTGATTTCTGGAAGATCACACTCTCTCTCTGAAGATCTCTGTACAAACACCTGAGTACACCGACACCTCGGAGACGTCCAGTCCACATCGCTCCAGGTCTTCTGAGTAGAACATGATATTTCCTTTCTCCAGATGTTCAAACGCCAGCCGACCCAACTTCAGAAGGAGTTCTTTATCAGCCTCAGTCAGCTCCTCTGGTCTCTGCTTTCCTCCATACTTCTGCTTCTTCCTCTTTATCTGAACCCTCAGGAAGTGTGAGTAGAGGTCAGTCAGGTTTGGGGCAGCTCTCCTCTCTGGTCTCTGGTCATCATGTCCTCCAGAACTATAGCAGTGATCCAGCAGAAAACTGGGATCAGACACATGATGTGGAGGCTCCTGGAGACCTTGATGTGTGAGATGATTCTCTTGGACAGATCTTCATCACTGAACCTCCTCCTGAAGTACTCCTCCTTCTGGGAGTCAGTGAAGCCTCGTACTTCTGTGGTCCTGTCAACACACGAGGGAGGAATCTGATAGGCTGCTGCAGGTCTGGAGGTGATCCAGATGAGAGCTGAGGGAAGCAGGTTCCCCTGGATGAGGTTCACCAGGAGCACGCCAACTGACGATACTTGTGTGACATCAGAGATGACCTGATGCTTGTTGAAACCCAGTGAAAATCTGCTTTCATCCAGGCCATCAAAGATGAACAGAAGTTCCAGACAGTCAGATCTTCTGCTCTGATCTTCTGTAATGTTGGATGGAAAACATGAAGCAGTGAGAGAAGACTGTGCTGCTCATCTCTGATCAAGTTCAGCTCCCTGCATGAGAGCGGAAGCACCAGACTGATGTCTTGGTTCTCCAAACCTTCTGCCCAGTCCAGACTGAACTTCTGCACTGAGAAGGTTTTTCCAACGCCGGCGACACCGTTGGTCAGAACCACTCTGATGTGTCTCTGTTGCTCAGATAAGACTTTGAAGATGTCCTGGCACTTGATTGGAGTGTCCTGGATGTTCTTCTTGGAGGTTCTCTCAAGCTGTCTCACCTCATGTTGTGTGTCCACCTCCTCACTTTGTCCCTCAGTGATGTAGAGCTCAGTGTAGATCTTGTTCAGCAGGGTTCCACTTCCTGCTTCATGAGTTCCTTCAGTCACATGTTCACATCTTCTCTTCAGACTGATCTTATGACCTTCTATCACCTCCTGCAGATCACTTCCTGAACATAAGTAAACCAATGATTTCCGTCTATAATAAATCATCAACACAACTACAAATTCATGACATCACAAATTAAATCTCATATTGAACAGTTTTACTTTGTTTGGGCTTCATTTCAGCATCTCCAGATCTGCTTCCAGATTGTGAACAAGAGGACTCTCCTGGTGGAGCTGACTGGTCCCAGTTTGATAGGATGTGTTCCCCCCTCTCACTATGAAACACATCTCTATTAGTCCTTTGATTTATAGGATGAAAGAACCTGATCAAGACTCAATATTGTTCCAGCATTTATGTCTGAATTCATCTTTCAGTTTAAACCTGATTCTTGTTTCTAATCAACATATTCACATTAAGTCTGTAACTATATGACTGTCTGAGGTTTAAGTGTTAAACATCTCCAATAATAAACTCACAACCTGCTGCTGTTAATGTGACTAACAGCTGCCACACAACACATCATCACTCTTTAGTTTCTCTTACATTTCCTCTGAACTTCTGAAGTCTATTATTGTACCTTTGGACTGGTCACTCTTCAGGGACACCCAGCTGGGCACTGTGGACTCTGCTCTGTCCTCGTCCATCCTGAGGAAACATCAGAAATAGTGATGAGACTGTGATGAAGGTAAATAATCTGTAGAGGTTGGAGTTAAATAATCCCAATTCACTGCATTTTTATCAAACAGGAACATTTCTAATCCATTCTGGATAACAACTGAATCAATAAATCAATGATGTCTCTGTATCATTTTCATGTTTTCAGAGTTTAAGCTGCTTTTTTTAACTGTTCCCTGCAGTGAGAAAAGAACTGGCACCTTTTCCAGCCCCTCATCCTGCAGCACTGAATGTGCTCTAAAGTTCTTTCCAGAGCAAACGTCTCTGCACTTGCAGCAACATGTTGTAGTCATGGATCCGTGAGGAGAACCGGATACAGGAAACGCCCCCACTTTGATCCCAAAACCCAACTGGTGGCCAACGGTGGTCCTGCAACGACGGGGACGCTGGTCCATCGGGCCGACAACACTGGTTTTCCACAGGCCAACATGGTGAAAGGACTGTCTTCAGCTCAGCCACTAAATTATCTGGTGCTACATAAACATGCTAGTCAGGACTTTTTAACTTCCCTCCTTTGTTCCCCTCTTCAATTATTTCTATAATCCAAGTCCTCAAAGATCACTGCTCTATTTAAAATAGATGAAAGAAATGACACCCACTCCTGCATTTCTTTCACAGTGGTTCCACAACATAGAACAATAAACCACTGTGAGAAAACGTGCAACATGAACCCAAAATCCTGTTGGTGTCCTGTGATCCTGTGTGGATTTAGTTATTTAGTTTATTGTCTTAAATTGGTCCGGCTGAGAGATGCTAACTTGCACACGATTAGATGTTGTTTGACAGGTAATACCAAAATATCCAGCTGTAACCTGGACTGTTGAACAACTCTAATAACTCTAAGAGCTTTTCACCTGTCACAAAAAAGTTTTAAAATGTTGTTAATACCTGTTAAGACTCTCTAACAACGTTAACAGCACAATACTCACCTTACACTCACCTTGTCGCTCTTCCTGCTTCGTCTGAACAGAATACTTTCACTTTCACTTTTAAAACCTAATCAACAGCTTTATGGCGTATATATTACTACCACAAAAGCATTCTGGGAGGGTTTAAAGTTCTTTTAGGATCAGTAGCAAAGAGCAGAAAAATAAACTAAACTTCATTTCGAAAGACTATTCAACTATAACTAAAGCCAGACTATAAGAACGTTAAATAAGACCGATTCATTAATAATGTATAACGATGTTTTGTGCTAAAACTAAATATGAAGTCTAGTTGAATTTTCTTAACTCAAGAATTCTTCAGCTCTATGCAGCTCTTCAATAGTCACAAAAATGTTTTCAAATCTTGATTTTATCTCCAAACACAACTGTCAATTCTTTTCAATAATACTCTTCGTTTACACTCACCTTGTCGGTCTTCAGTCTTCCTGCTCAGTCTGAACGGAAAACTTTTACCTTTCCTTTTTCCTCTGTTAATGAACAACTTTATGGCTGTTGATTAATATTCCACTACTATAAAAGCATTCTGGGAGGGTTCAAGATTCAAAGTTGTTTTGCTATTTTAATGCCATGAATATGTTTTTGCATTTAAATTAAAACTGACTAACTTAGTTAAATAATTAAGATTTATGATGCTTGACAGGTTTGAAAGACTTGTAAAAGCAGCATATTTCTGCAGCCCTGGAGTCCAGGAGGAGCAGCAGAGGTCAGAATGTGTCGGAGCGCGTTTAACTATTGTCGGCAGTTCCACGCGTGTCCACCGGGTGGCGGTAAAGCACCACATGATATTTCTCCTTTTTGGAACTTCTTCAGGTGCGTTGAGCTTTAAATCTTCACTGCGACTACGGTGGGAGACGAGGAAAGACCGGTGTGTTTACTGTGTCTAAAAATGTTGGCAGGACAGCATGGAGCCAAATAAATGAAGGCGTCACTTAAAGACATTACACCCCAGGCACGCTGATAACCCTAACCCTGGTTAACCCTAACCCTGGTTAACCCTAACACTAACCCTAACCCTGGTTAACCCTAACACTAACCCTGGTTAACCTTAACCCTGGTTAACCCTAACCCTGGTTAACCCTAGCACTAACCCTAACCCTGGTTAACCCTAGCCCTGGTTAACCCTAACCCTCACTTAAAGACATTGCACCCCAGTCACGCTGATCAGCCGCTTGAGTTTTTTCGGCAAAAAATGTGCCG
This sequence comes from Takifugu flavidus, assembly GCF_003711565.1. Lineage (NCBI taxonomy): Eukaryota > Metazoa > Chordata > Actinopteri > Tetraodontiformes > Tetraodontidae > Takifugu > Takifugu flavidus. The sequence goes on along the minus strand of NC_079523.1, from coordinate 13,611,976 downwards.
AATATTGGCAACAATCATCCCGCTTTGGTCTATATTTCTTTCTTTTTTTTTCTTTAATATTAATAAGGATACAATGTTATGCAGAGGTGTACTTATAACAATTTCATAGACAAATTATACTAATTATAGTCACGACCGGGGGGGGGTTGGGGGGGGCGCAAAATGTTTTCTTCTTCCTAGGGGGGGCGTAACAGAAAATAATTGAGAAGCACTGCGCTACATGAACAGCTTCTTCCCCTCTGCCATCAGGCTGCTGAACACCAAGTGACTTATCACTTAAGCACCATGTACACCAGCCAGTCGGACCCATGAACAATACATTACTCCTGCATGACCTGCACTATTCTTACTATTTATATATATATATATATATATATATATATATATATATATATATATATATATATATACTGTATATCGTATTTTTGTGTGTGTTTCTGTACTCTGTGCCTCTCCTGTCCCTCTCCTCTCCTCTCCTCTCCCCCTCCCTCTCCTTTTCCTCTCCTCTCCTCTCCCTTCCCTTCCTTTCCCCTCCTCCTCCTTCTCCTTCTCCTCTCCTCTCCTCTCCTCTCCTCTCCTCTCCTCTCCTTCTCCTCTCCTCTCCTCTACCTCCCCTTCACTCTACTTCTCCTCTCCTCTACCCCTCTCCTCTCCTCTCCTACCTATTCTATCCTCTACCTGTCCTCCCCCCTCTCCTCCCTCTCTACCCAGCCGGCCCTCAGCAGGAGGGTCCCCCTTCATGAGCCTGGTCCTGCTCAAGGTTTCTTCCTGTTAAAGGGGAGTTTTTCCTTGCCACTGTTGCTTGTCTGGGGTCAGGCCCTGGGATTCTGGAAAGCGCCTTGAAACAATTTTCATTGTATATGTTGGCGCAGCCATCATAAAGAGCTGGATAACCGGGTACACATAGTAAGAGACGGCACAATCGTGGTCTTTGTTTGACTGGGGAGGAACTGGCTCAAAGGAAAGCCATCAGTCATTTATTATGATTTGCTTCACCTGGTGCACTGGTGTCAGCATGAGGGCACATTCAAGAACAGTAGCAGGCATTCTGCAACAGTTTAACACCCCCACTTGATCTGATACTGACAGCAAGATCTACAGTAACATGACATACATTTCACTTCCTCCCAAACATAAAAAACACAAACTTATCCATCCTGACCCTTGTTACAGGTTTAGTTAATACATCTGCCACCATGTCAACAGTTGGGCAATATTCAATGCAGATTTTCCCATCACTGAGAGCAGA